>NW_022589741.1:8300361-8335079 GCF_004348235.1 Phoca vitulina
TCTAGAGGGGAGGGGGGTGGGAGGATGGGTTAGCCTGGTGATGGGTATTAAAGAGGGCACGTTCTGCATGGAGCACTGGGTGTTATGCACAAACAATGAATCATGGAACACTACATCTAAAAGTAATGATGTATGGTGATTAACATAAACAATAAAAAATTAAAAAAAAAAAAGAAACCAACCTTGAATACCTACATTGAAAACATCCCAGGTCCTTATCTACAGACATTATTTTAGTCAGTTCCTAGCAAGTAGACAGGTATTATGAAACTTAGCTTAGTATTTGCAAGTACCCTAGATTCTTTTTCTTTCAATAATTGTGGTATATGAGGCTCAAAATTCAAGTCAAAAGTAGAAATCCTGTCCCAAAATAAAAATATCATAGGCTTATAAAAGGCAAGATTCATATGACATGAACAAAGGAGGCAAACCAAGGTACAGGTGTACCTGCGCCAGCGGCTGATTCCTCCTGCCCTGCACGGGCTCCTCCTCCCAGGTGTCTCTGTGGAGCACGCCCGAGGTTGGTAGCTTCTCCTGCGGGCGCCTGGGCTGAGGACTCCTTCTGAGGAACTACTCAGCCATGCAGCTGCCTCCCCGGCTTTGTACACCCTGTTTCCGCTGCCTCAAAAGCTTTTATCCCCATCCTTTCTCTATTGCAATCTGGTGACTACCACTTGCAGGAACAAGGTTGTCACCTCTGGGACGTCTTTGAGTCTCCCCGTAGATCCATACCCACCCTAGTCTGAATTCAGGGTCTCTTTTCAGGTCTCTGATCGCACCCTATACTCCCCGCATCGTAGCACTCTTGAAAGTACTCTCTGCAATGACCTTGTAGGCAGGAACTGCGTCGTTCAGCCCCTAGCACGGCCCTAGCATGGTAATGTTACATCATAGGTGCTCTTTATGGATTGAAATGTGTCTCCCCTTAAAAAGGATACGTTGAAGTCCCAATCCCCAATACCTCAGGATGTGACCTTATTTGGAAACTGAGTCACTGTAGATGGAATTAGCTAAGGTAATTATTAATGGAATAGAGTGGGGTGTCCTTATTAGACAGCCACGAGAAGACAGAGACGCACAGAGAAAGCAACGTGCCTAAGCAGGCAGAGTTTGGAGTTACACAGTTGCAACAGGGAGCGACAGATTGCCAGCAATCACCAGAGGCCAGGCGGAGGCAAGGGAGGATTCCCCTACACGTCTCAGGGGGAGCATGGCCCAGCCTACACCTTGATCGTAGACTTCTAGCATCCAGAATTGTGAGACAATAAATATCCATTGCTTTAAACCGGCCAATTTATGATTGCCCTAGGAAAACAGTGCAGTGCTCAATAAATTTGAATGGATGGATGACTTTGAATTTTTACCTATGACAGATCTGTGTCTCTTCTGTTATTTCTTGTTTCTAGCCTTGATCTAACAGAGCTTCTTTCATTTTATTTGGCCACTTGAAGGTACAAATTTTATTTGTCTGATTCTCAGGTTTTTCTTTTGTTCTCAAATGTTGTAGATGCAATTTTCTGCCTGGATGTCTCCAAAACTGAACATAACTGGATTTTATGAAAGAATTTTTGTACCTATATTTGCCTCTTTTTCATAGTCTATATCTTGATAAATCTTCATGCCTACACTAAATTAGTTTTTTACACTTAGGAAAGCAGAGGAGAGACGAGAGAATGAGATTCCATATGTGAGCGCCTAAGAGCCATCTTGTCGTGGACTTAGGCTGTGGCGTGCTGTCTGAGTTTGCTGATCTTACTATTTAATGGCAATTTAGTGGGGTGGACAGTAGCTGCGGCTTTGTTGTCAAACAGAGCTGGGATCAACCACAGTTCTGCCACTTCCTGGCTTGGGTACGTTTTTTTAACCTTAGTTTCCTCCTTTGTAAAATGGGGTAATACTAGTGTCAAACTTCCGAGTTATTAAAAGAAAATAATGGCATAATGTACATAAAGTTCTTAGCATAGTTCATGTAGTAAAGTCTTAATAAAAGTTATTATTAGATTATTAGATGGGCACCAAAAACACCCTCCCACTGAGTATCAAAATCACATTTTGTAAAGCAGCGTCCTTTGGAATCAACTGTGTTACAAATGGAAAGTATAAATCTATCATAGAAAACACATATTTTAAAATTCTACCAAAGAATACCAGAAGGGAAATGCAAAAAAAAAAAAAAAATCTACCCTTTACAGGCAAAAGCTTGATTATTGAGTCAAAAAACTCACCCACTTTTATTTTTTCCCTTTAAACAGGCCAAAAGGAGAGATGAGATTCTCCAACTCTTAAGAAAACAAAGAGAAGAGAGGATCTCGGTGAGACTGAGAGGCATTCAAATCAATCTAACCGGTGGCGGGGGCGGGGGAAGAGACTATGGCAAATTCTCAGAGGTTTTATGGATTGTCCCCATAAACCTAAACACTCATAGTCCAGAGCCTTCTATCTACTTGTGTAGGGGCAGGGTACAGACATCAGGCAGTTTGGTCACCCTTGAGAAATCAGAAAATTCTCCAGAGTGTGCTGCTCTATTAGGATAGAAATGAGGTGGTGGTGTCAGCAGGTTTGTCCCCGTATGATAAAGCTCTGGGATAGTCACACGGTTGAGCTACCACAGTGCTCATCCTTGTTTGACAATGATTGATCTTGCTGAGATCATACAAAAACAAATGCTAAATGAAGAGAAACGTAATAAAAAATAGTAAAACAAATAATAGCACCCTATAAAGTTTCAGATGTACAAACACCTGCTCTCTTGAATGAACCCCAAATATGCTTCATCTGGAACATTTCTTATCCCAGTGTCTCCAGATTGAAGAAGCTAGTCTGTATGAACTCTGTGATAATTTGACCTTAGGTGTTCTGTTTTTTTTTTCAAGTAAGGAAATGTCAGTCAGTGCAAGAAGTAAAAATTGTGCTTTTTGAGTTCTGTTTTGTTTTGTTTTTAGAAAGAAGTGGTTTCCCTTCCTTATAAGCCAAAGGCCAAAGTACACAAAGCAAAGTAAGTTTACTTCTGTCAAACATGTTCTTACCTCTCTAGTTCCCCCCACAGAGAAGCACTGTTTCTGGTACTTCCTTTGCCCCCTACCCTCAAATGTTCTAAAAACCCACCCACTGTAGTCACAGATTTCTTGCCTTGAATAAACCTTCTCCTCAGCCACATTAAAGCCTGTGTGCCCACTTGCATCTCTGTGCAGCAGGCCAGCGTAAAATGGTCAAACAGGACAGCAGATCAAGCCTGAATCTTTGCACATATTCCCTTCCCCCACTCTCCTGTTCTTGGCATATTCACCTGCCCACTTGGCCTCTCAACTCCGCCCGCCCTCCCCCTCCTCCCTACACCTAGCTCCCTCATCTGTAGTTAACTCAGCAGGTCTTTAGGTTACCAGCTCCGATACCACCAAAGGCAGCCCTAAGGTTGCTAAATCTAGGTTCACGTAGCAAGGGCGGTAGCCTCACAGCAAGGGGTTAATAGCCTTATCCCTGGAAAAATGTTAGAGCAGGAGAAGGCATCGGTCCGAAGAGTTTAAAGGAACAACCTAACACCAGTTAATCATTAAAGAAGCCCTAACCAAAAAAAAAAAAAAAAAAAAAAAAAAAAAAAAAACCTCTCCATTTCCTATATTATGACTGAAAACCAATGTGGTTAACTCAACATTAGTTTGACAAATATATATTTGCATGCTGTATTCAGGGAAGAACAGTTAGCAAGAGAATTTAGATTCTGCTCTCACTGGTATTGAGGTTGACTCCCTTTAATGTTATCGAAGTAATATTCTTAAAAAATATGTCCACAGTAATTTTAAAAAGCTTTGAAAGAAATGAAAAGATCATCTAATCACCTGGCTGTGTTGTCTACATAATACTCGGCAGTTTAATTTCTTGCTTTTTAGTCAGATGATTTGAATCAGATTCTAACGGTAGATCAAAACTAGTCAATGGAAAGATGCATTTATCTGATTCAAACAATGGGTGAAGACTGGTAAGCCTGGGTGCTTTAGGTTTCTGGGCATATTTTTATAGGAATGCTCAGAACATTCCTGGTACCACCCTTGTTGATTCACCTAAGAGTAAAACATTATTTCACAGCTTGAATGGATAATTCTTTAGGTGCTTGCCTAATTCCTTTTGTATTCAACTTGCTCATTTTCCCTCCTCTGCCCTGAAGCCTTAGATTTCATTCCATTTCACTGGGACATCTTCCTTCTCTGAGCTTCTTACAAAGTTACCATCTGTACCATTCTTTCGGGAAATATCCGTATGCTACTCTGCAGCCATATTTTATAATTACTCAACTCATTAACTCTTACATTATTTAACTCTTCATGTATTTTTTTTTTTTTGAGAGAAAGGGAGAGCTCACGAGTGGGGGGCGGTGTGGGGGATGGCAGAGAGGGAGAGAGAGAGTCTTAAGCAGGCTCCATGTTCAGCACATAGCCCAACACGGGGCTCAGTCTCACCACCCCGAGATCATGACCTGAGCCAAAATCAAGAGTCAGACACTTAACCAACTGAGCCACCCAGGTGGCCCTCATGTATTTTTGACCTATCAACTATATTGCAAGCTCAGTGAGAAATTGAGTCACCCAAAGTGCCTAGCACACTGACTACATGTAGGAATTCAGAAAATATTGGTAACAAAATATTTTAGTTCAAAAAGATCATGTAGGGGCGCGTGGGTGGCTCAGTTGGTTAAGCGACTGCCTTCGGCTCAGGTCATGATCCTGGAGTCCCAGGATCGAGTCCCGCATCAGGCTCCCTGCTCTGCAGGGAGTCTGCTTCTCCCTCTGACCCTCCCCCCTCTCGTGTGCTCTCTCTCATTCTCTCTCTCTCAAATAAATAAATAAAATCTTAAAAAAAAAAAAAGATCATGTAGTTCAGTATTAGCTAATTTAGGTGATGCTTTTATACTATACATGATAAACATTTTTAAATTTTTGAAATATTTTATACAGAATTGTAAAAGACTCAACTTTTGCCCTCTTTTTCCTCCCTCCATACTTCCTTGTTTGCCCAACACCCCCTGCACACAGAGATACATGCCTTTACCATCCTCTTCCAACAGATCTTCTTAGGATAATCCAAGTCCACTTTTGTCATAAAGAACTAGAACTAGAAAGTGTGTTCATAGTAAGGTTTTAGTATCAATATATTTATAGATTCATTATTCCTGTCCACCACAGGAATACTTGCATTTTAAAAGAGGTCTGACTAGAAGGAAAGAAGGACCAATAGCTATTCCAAAGAAATCAATTATCAGTGATAATCACAAGTGTGACTCTCTGGTGAGCAAAATATATGTAGGGTAGGCAGTCTTCTCCCAAACCCTTTACATCACACTTCACAGCAAAATAACCATTCCTCTCACTTGTAAGTTTATACTTGGCTCCAAAATCCTCATGCATAGTCAGAATCCAAGACAGTCAGTCTTTACTGGGGAAATTTTCAGAAGTTGTTTCTGTGCTACCTGGTGTTCACAGCTACGGAGCTCTGTGTCTTAAAACTGATTCATGTTATTGCCAACAGGAAAGTGACATCAGAGTCAGATAAGGAAGACCAAGAGGAGGTCAAAGCCTTGGACTAACGTGATGGACACATGGGAAAGGATGGCTCGCTTAGATCTTGACTTTTGAAACACCCTCCTCTATGTCAGGATCATCGGGATCACTTTGTTAAAATAGACAAAGAAATAAAAGTTAAATATGCAGACTTCTAGGAATTTTACCAGTTATTGAATACTTGTGTCTACTTTACTTGATGGATACTACTGTATTTGACACCACACAATCGTCTCTCTCATCTTACACCTCTGAAACTCCTATCTTGTTTTCATCGGAAGTGTATGTCCAGAACTGCTATATTTGATCTATATTATGAATATCAGATAAACAAGAAACAGGGGTTTCATATGCCCCAACTTGAGACCACTACTAAAAAATCCTGAAAAAGTTAAAGTCGTCTTGCTGTAAAAAAAAAAAAAAGTCTAAAATCCATTTTCCAGAATTTGGTTTATTCAGTTTCTGGAACATGTCTGAAGTCAGAAATTACTTCTAGTTCTGTAAATAGCTGGCTTAACATTTCTGTATCTTAGATACATGTGCATGATCGTATTGCCAGCCTCCCTCATTTTCAAAGGTCATTCCCTTTGGTATGTATTTTATATACTGGAAAAGAGAAGGTTAAGTATCTATCTCTTCTGTGCTGTTTAACTGCAGCATTACCCAGGGTTGCATGCTTTGCTCCAGAGCTCTATTGAACCTCCCAGCTCCGTTGAGGACCACCGCTCACTTCATCCTTGGCCCCCACCTGCCACTCCTGGACATAACCCCCATCGGATGCAGCTCCTACCCACAGCGCCCACAGAGGAGTGGGTGACCCACTGGTCAGAACTTCATCACAGGGACAAACCAAATTGCAAGGGAGGCTGGGAAATAGTCTTTAAATGGAAGATCGTCTGCCTAGTTAACGTCAGGACTCTCACTGAAAGAAGTGGACAGTGGATATCAGTGGACGACTAGTAGTTTCGGCCACACACTATTTGGAGAAAAATGTTTTCAAATGAACAGAAGAAGGTAGTCAGGCCTAGAAAAGGGAAATTTACAAAATTATAAATTGGCAATCTCATGTTAGCACTATGAATTCTTTATTCACAGTTTGAATAAATGAATTTATTCTTTATTATTCTATGAGTCTCTGATTATTCATATAATTATTCTATGAATTTATTCTTTATAAAGAATAAAAGGCACCCTATCAGGGTGATATATTTGTCTGCCAGACATATATATCTCTATTGTAAAGATGGATAGAGCAGGTTATCAAAGCCTAAACTTTCAAATCATATAACTAACTCCCTTTGTTCTGATTCCATGCTCACTTGGAAATCTCTTGCCCAGAGGTAGAGAATGTGCTGAACAGACTAATGCAAACATCGCTTTGCTTGACAATAATATTTCTCAATGTATAAATATATTAGTCTCTTAGATTGGGTTTGGGCTTGTCAAACTAAGGATGGGACCCTAGACCAACATAATTTTACCAAGAAAAATTCGACTGTGTAAGCCACCCAACCTTCCCCAGTGGACACCTCTCTGCATTACCATATATAATGGTTGGTGTTGCTGCAACAATCGAACAAAGTGATCTAAAACATTTATTATTGCTCACACATCTGAAGGTCAGCTGGGGGGTTGGGTTGGCTGATCTAGGCCTGGCCAGACAGCTCTGCTTCAAGCGACAGCACCCAGGGCAAGTCTGCTTCTCACTATATGTCTGTTGGTTGACTGAGGCCACTCTGCTCCGTGTGTCAGCTTCTTTGGGATGTACATGGTCCAGTGGGGTAGCTGAGCTATGTTCCTCTCAGACAGCAGCCGAGAAGCAAAAGAACAAACAAGGACAAGCGAGGCCTTTTCCAGTGTAGGCTCAGAAGCCTCTGACTCACTCCGTTGGCTAAACAAGTCACATAGTCAAATACAGAGACAAGGGGTGGGAGATATACTTAGTCCTTTTAGTAAGAAGAATTGCAGAGTCACACGGTAAAGGGTGTGCATACAGGACCTGTGCAGGCCTGGAGTTGCAGCTGTAATCTAGTACATGAGGTTGACCACATACCTTAACAAAGGCAATGTGGACCAAGGGCCAGAGCATCAAAGGGAGAACTCAAGGCACAATTTAATTATTTGGGCCGAAGTAACAGCTTCCCTAAGTTGAAATAGGTGTTGTAATATTGGAAATACATCCTTTTCAATTGACATTAAGTAACCAGCCATCCGCACCCTCGCATGTCTATTTGCCCCATCAAACCTTCACAAAACTCTTAGGGTAACACCAAGAGTTAACTGAAACTTAGACGAAGGAATTGCCGAAGTTCCACCTAGACTTTGAGTGAAGAAAAGCCGAACATCAGATGCCAACTCAGGCGCTTCCCTCTTTGTCTTGAGAACCAGGAGTTTCTAGAAAGAATGCATGTTGGATGTGAGATATTCTAATTTGAGACATAAAGATGGGTTGTAAATCAGCGTGACATAAAGGTCAGTCCTCACCCCGCTGATGCTTTTTTCTTCGGTAGCAGTTCTTCCCTACAGCATTAGCTGATACTGAAATAGATTCCCCTGCCTGGGGCTATATTCACTCACTCCTCTTCCTCTAGAATTGCAGTGGCTCCCGCTGAGACCAAAACCCAGGAAGTCAGTGGTCCAGACGGGGCTTCTGCAGCCATTCACAGCAGCCTGGTATGGGGGAAAAGGCAGGGAAATCAGACCCACCTTCTGCCACTCAGTACTTCAGTTTTGGGACAGAAGGCTCACTTTATTACTTGAGCATCTTTGAAAACATGGTGTTTACCACAAGAAGCTGATGGAAACAGGAGTATTGTGGCAGTTTCGAAGAGGGAGCCCACACTGAGGGCTGAGCTGGTGAGGAAGGCTTTTCCACAGAGAGGGACCATTCTTTCCTAGGGAGGTTCCTCTCCCTTCTACCACCAGCCCAGGGCTGAACAATCACCCCCACCTCCCAACAGGTGCCCCGCAAACGGCACGGATTATCTCCTTGCTGAGTTCAGAGACACCCTTTGGCTTCGGGTGGAGCTGCTCTCTCCTCAGCCAGAACTCCAACTCGGCCACCTCCTCTGGACACTATCCACGCTGCCCCCTAACTTGCCGGCCAGGGGCACACTGCCCACGTGAGCATCTCTTCTCTGTATCCGCCATTCCTTGCTCACGGGTGGCGCTGAGCGCCCGGACTGCTGCCTCCCGAGCCCCAGGCAGGTCTCAGCGCCTCGCCTCTCCCACTGGCCCACACTGCACAGCCCAGGGCTCTGGGTGAATTTGGCCATGGCTGCGAGGAGTGGGGTGGAGATGTGGCCCTGTTCTGAGCCACAGTGCTCTCTTCATCAGATTTCAGAGAAGCCGACTGGGACATTACTGGGCCCCGCGCCCTGGGCACACGCAGGATCTCCGCGGGAGGCTCGGAGGAGGCGGGGACGGGAGGGGGACGGGCAGGGAGCTGGCGCCCCTCCTCCGCTCGCTCCCCTCGGGCGGGCCGGGTCTGTGGCGCCGAGGCCGCCGGAGGAGGCCATCGGGGGCGGGCCGGCGGCGGGGCTGCCCTCCCCTCCGTGACGTCCCAGGGGGGCGGAGGACGGCGCGCTGGCTCCGCGCCCTCCCCGCCTCCACCGGGTGCCCCGTCCGTTGGTCCTCGGGAGATGCTGCTGCCGCCTTTGCATTTGCTGCGCACGCCGCTACGGGTCCGGCCGCTCCAGCGCCGCGGCGCCGCGGTGTCCGAGGGCGCGCCCGAGCCGGGGCCATGCAGCCGGGAGTCGCGCTGCAGGCCATGCTGTTGGCCGCGCTGCTGGCGGGGACCCGGGGTGCCGCCGGTCGCCTGCTAAGCGGTGAGTGAGCGCGCTGGGGCGGGGGCCGGTTCCCGGTCGGGCTCCGCAGATGCACCCACCGCACCCCAGCTGCTGCGGGCCGTCGTCCAGGCCGCCGCACCTCTTCTCTGGCCCCCTGCAGAGGCGAGGGGCGTCCTCGTGTCCGCTAGCGGACCCAGCCCTCCTGCGCCCCCTGCTTGTAGGGGTCCGTCGCCCCGCGGCTAACGGCAGCGCGGGTCGCTGCCTATCCTGGCACACTCCAAGTCTGTTCCCTCTCCAGAGTTCCGGGCGTTGGGGGGCGTAGGCTAGGTGAGGCAGTGGGCAAATCCGCCCCGGGAGGCGCCCACCTCGGCCCGCCCCACTGAGTGCGGCGCAACAGTTGCCTGGACCCCGGCGCAGGGGCGGGCTCGCCAAGTCTCCTCCAGCCCACGGGGGAGGTCTCCTGTGCCCGGAGACCGCGGGTACGGCGGGGGTTCTGGATCGGCTGTGCGGCGGGAACGCAGCCTGTTACTCCCGGGCTCTTCTGGGGGGAGGATGGCGGGATCCAGCTCTGGAACCAGAGCGCTTAGAGATCGAGAAAGAAGCCTAGTTAGCTCGGGACAAGCCCCGCCTGACTCAGGGGAATGACTCTCCGCTTCCTTCCTCCTGTCGTGTCACTGCAGCCTCGGACTTGGACCTCAGAGGAGGTACAGTGCTCTGGCTTCTTGCCTCTTCTATTTGTTCTGCATGTCGGGGAAAGGATGCCCGTGCCTCTTTCTCAGGTCTTCGGGGCGCAGACAGATTGGCCAAGGGGGTGGCGGAGAATGACAACATCCACTCCGTTATCCCGGCTTTCAGAGCTGATGGAAAGGATCTAAAGTGTGTTTTGGGATGGGGGTGGGCTGCGAGGCGGCAGAAGGAGGGGTGCACCTGAATTAAGCTGCCCGGATTAGGGCTGCATGGGCTTTGTCCTAGGTCGTGGGGAACAGAAGCCCCCGCCCTTCCCCTTCCTGCAAATAAGAAGAGAAAGACACTTCCTGAAGGCAGGGGAACCAGATGCGCCTCAGGCATCCTTCCAGCTCTGGCGCTCTCTGGCACTCACCCGCTGACTTGCCATGTGTGGCCAGGCTGGACCATACAGGAAACCCGTTTAAGGTGTCATGTTTTCCCTTGATAAACCAACAGTAGAAAAAAGGGGACTGCCAGTAAATTCAGCTCCACCTTATGTTATGCCCATGGCCAGACTGAAGGTACCTGGAGCTCACTTTCCTTCTGCTGCCTCATTTGGATCCCCCTTGAAGGAATCACAATAGCAGGGCTGGCCCAGGCTTCTCCCCAGGCAGCATGCCAGCGACAGCCTCCCTGGCCAGCGCCCCTCTTTCTCTCTGGAACAACGCTGTAGTGAAAATGTCTTGCGTTTTGAGGCCTCCTAATTTGCTGATGGGCCAGTCCTGTTAGAGTTCTAGCAATAGCAGAAGAATAGCAGAGAAAGGGAGAAGACACAAAACTCTTCTAACTTGTTGCTTATCGAGAATTTCCTTACAAAAGTGATAAAGGGAGCAGTAGAAACAAGACTTCACAGGAATCTCCTGGATTGTCTGCATGCGCTCTGTTCCCATTTAGCACTGAAAATGCAGTTAACTGTGTGTAGCCTTTGCCCCGGATTCTGGTCAGTGTTGGGAATGATGAATGCTCTCTGGGTCCCTGCAAGGCTGCAAAACAAGTCGCGCTGCAGGCCATGGAAAACGGGAAAACGAGAACATTCCTTGAGGGCTGGGAAGAGGTTCCCAAACCAAAATCCTTCATCCCTTTCTCTGCGGCAGCAGTTCACACCCACAGCCCACAATCTGGCTCTTGCCTTGCAGGGGACTTCCGTTGTTGAAATTTGGTTTTCACTTGTACATTTGGGTCCAGAAGTATATGCTCTGTGCTTCTGCAGGCTAGGAACTGGCGTTGTGGTTTCTGTATTCCCAGCTCCTAGCACAGTGCCGGGCACAGAGTGTATACGCAATACATGTTGATGGAACGGAGTTTGCATGCAGCGAGATTTCACCCAGATGCCAGCTGGGGGGGGAGGGGTATGTACCAGTGAACAATTTGTCCCTCCTCAATAGAATCCCATCCATTTGACTGAGATGGTATTCAGCCCTTCCAGTGCCAGTCCGATAAGACACGTTACGTAAGCTCCCAAAGCAGCCCAAAACTGAGGCGGAGTGGGAACTGGGCAGCATAGTTCAACGGTTAGGGGCTTGACTCTGTAATCAGAACCACGTGCCGGGGAGGGACACAGAGGCCTTGTTATAAAGTAGCACTGATAGCTATGTGACCTTAGCCAAGTTACTTAATTTCTCTGAGCCTCAGTTTTCTCCTCTGTAAAATGGGGCATAAGCAAGAGCTACATCAGGGAATTACTATGAGAGTTCAAGGAGAGAACATATAGATATAAATGTAGAAGCCCTTAGCATAGTTCATGCCCCATGGTGAGAGTTCAGTAAACCTTATCTGTGTCTTTAGGCAAGATCGATCACAGCAGAAGACCCCATAGACCTGATGCTCTTAGCTTCTGCTTACACCACAGCCTGGGCAAAATCTCAGTCCTACTATCCAGGCAGAGGGTTCCAGGATGGAGGAGCCCACCCCCAACTTCAGAACATGTCTCTTACCTGAAGGAAGCACCAAACAGAGAAAGCTGCCTATAAACCACACTGTCCCCTGAGACTTGCTGATGAGGTGGAAGTGTTCTATGTGTGTGACTTTAAGCAGAACCATAAATCTTCAGCTACCTCTCTTTTAAAGGATAGTCAAAAATGTCTGCTTTTCAAGACCTGTAATGGAACCCAAACAAAATACGGAGTCCCTACACAATACACGCATCAGTTTAAATCACTGCATCTCCAGTGCCGGAAGGGGTATTCACATGCTCTGAGAAGCTAAATGACATCATACAGTCCACGGATGAGTAATCAGGATTCCTGCCTGGGGGGAGCTTCATGGCCATGCCGCCCCAGAGCATCCCTGCCCTGGGATACTTTGGGGAGTACTGAAATAGTTTGGCTTTTTTTTTTTTCCTCCAGGGCAGCCAGTCTGCCGGGGAGGGACACAGAGGCCTTGTTATAAAGTCATTTACTTCCACGATGCTTCTCGAAGACTGAACTTTGAGGAAGCCAACACAGCCTGCAGGAGGGATGGGGGCCAGCTAGTCAGCATTGAGTCTGAGGATGAACAGAGACTGATAGAAAAGTTCATTGAAAACCTCTTGGCGTCTGATGGTGATTTCTGGATTGGGCTCAGGAGGCGTGAGGAGAAGCAAAGCAATAGCACAGCCTGCCAGGACCTTTATGCGTGGACGGATGGCAGCACCGCAACATTCAGGTAGGTGTGGAGAACCCGCAGCAGCTCACTCACTTGACGTGACTCAAAAAGGAGGGAGGCTGAATCCACAGTACCCGGTCAGGAGGTAAGAGGAGAAGGCCCAGCCAGGCAGAGCCCAGAGAGGATAGCACTGGCCAAAGCAGGGAGGTGAAGGTGGTCAGTCAGCCTGGATCCGTGCCCACCTCATGTCCCAAGAGCTCTGTCCAGGTAGATGTGGCCCAGAAGCATTGTTTTAGCAGCACGTGATGTTTGAAGTCAGGGGTTCTGGCTATCCAACCTTTTGGATTAGAACCCCAGTGAGAGATTGAAGGTCTGTGGAGCTAAGACTCAGATAGGGAGTGGGCCTGGATGGGCCAAAAGGGGACTTAAGGAAGCCTACATTTTGGAGGACCCTCCTAAACCCACGGCATCAGGACTCACTCATTTCACACCCCACCCTGGCACCATGGCATTGCCATTGTCCCTCCCTAAGAAATGCAGTGACATGGACAAATATCAAAAGATATCAAAGTTAAAAGGCAGACATAAGACTGGGAAAATGTAACAAATTACGGAGAAATTATCTTTTTACGATAAAGAGTTTGAGTCATTAAGACACTAAAAGCTTATGTAAGTCAATAAACTTAGAAAGATAAAGAGGCAAAAGACCTGAGCAGCTGAAAAATGGAAAATCTAACTGGTAAATGCTCACATAAAAAAAAAAAAAGAGTTTAAACTCATTATCAATCAGAAGAATGCAGATTAAAATATATGTTTTTTACCCATTACCTTGAAGACAGCAGATCAGCATCTGTCGGAGTCTACCCATTATGCTAATCAGATCCACATCTTCCATCTACGTGCCAGGGGTGGCCCCTCCAGGGTTCTCATGGGCTTCTCTTCCTGGAAGAAACTTTAAAAAGGAAAGTTAGTGGGGCGCCCTAGTGGCTCAGTCAGTTAAGCATCCCACTCTTAATTTCAGCTCAGGTCTTGATCTCAGGATTCTGAGATCAAGCCCTGTGTGAGGCTTTATCTGGGCATGGAGCCTGCTTAGGATTCTCTCTCTCCCTCTCCCTCTGTGCCCCCATCTCTAGTTTTAAAAAAAAAAAAAAAAAAAAAAGGAAAGTTAGTAGGATGAACTTCACTCCTCACCACTCTAGCTTGTCCCAGGGCCCCAGCTGATACTCACTGACCTCCCTCCTCTACTATTCAGTCTAGAGTCCCCTCACTGTCTGCTCAGGGAGCCTCAGTGGCTGACCTTGTGGCAGCACCCAGACCTCAGCCCTGAGGAATGTGAGGCCCCAGTCAGTTTGCACTTCTCAGGCTGGAGTGATTGCACTTTTCCATTTACCATCGAAATGGGGTATGTGAGGACCCACAGGAACCCAAGTAGATAACCTGGAGGCCAAACATATTTCTTCCTACCCCAAATGGGTGACAGCATAGCTCCCTCCTCCTGTGATTAGGGCCAGTTACCTCCTACAAAAATAATCACTGCTCTTCTTGCCTGTTGGTCTCTGGACACAAGGATCCCAGAGTGCCCAAGTGGCAACCATCACTCAAGAGTTTAATAAGACTTTTCCTATATCTTCTGGTGCAAGTATTTTGCCTTTGGGTAATGGGACATCTAAAACTTACAGAGCCCAGCATTGCAGAGACAAGAAGCACAAATTCCCCAAGTGGGTCACTACTATTGATGGTAAGCCAGGCTACCCCTGTTTCCACACAGTGGCTCCCAGACCCCTGTATTCTTACTCTTGGGGACACGGGATGATACAAAGATCATTGATTCAAAGCGTGCACTGAGTCTTGGAGGATAATGCTGCCTCCTTGCAAAGTATTCCCTCTAAGCTAGTTCTTCGGCTATGTTGTCAACAAATTTTTCCATCATTCTGTCAGACTAGCAACTTCCAGATGGTGCAACATGTGACATGACTAGTAAACCCCTGGCGACCAGCCTACTCCACACCTCCTCTGCTATAAAGTAGGTCCCTTGGACTGATGAGGTGTTGTTTGGGGTTCTGTGCCAGTAGATCCAATAATGGATAGTGGTGCTGACTGAGGCCCTGAGAGGGGAAAGGCAAATCCATACCCAGACTCTATGTCTATTCCTGTCAAGGTGAACCGTTGCCCCTTGCAGAATGGAAGGAGTCCAATGTAGTCAACTTGCTACCAAATGCCAGGTTGGTGTCCTAAGGTCGGTGTTCCTTCAGGGATTTAGCTTTGTTCTCTGTTGCTGGCAGGTTAGATGTTTGGCCGGAGCTAGATCAGCCTCGGTGAGTGGAAATGGATACTGTTGAGCCCATGCATGGGCTCCCTCCCTGCCACCACAGCTACCCTAGTACGTATCTGTTGTGCGAGCACTGGGCGACCGACCATAGGCTGGCTGCCATCCACTGGCTGAGTCGTTTTGTCTCCCTGGCCCTTCAGTGCCTCTTCTAGGCTAGATGCCTTCTGGTGGGTTTAACATGTGATAGATCCTCATACTTTCTGCCTGTTCCCATACGTCTATTCACATCACATCACTCTATCCAAGAGTTCCCCATCCCCAATCTTCTTCTCTTTCTCCTTTGAGACTCCTGATCCGCTGGCCAAGCTCTTGCTTTACCCCTGAGTCCTTATGTATTCTAACCTCCGGGAACTTCTCGTTCCATGCGAGGCAGTTAACTAGGCATACCATCTAAGCTGCAGCCATGGGGAAGATGTCCTCTTACCCCTTGATCTTTCAAGGCCAACTCTGAGTGCGGTCGGAGTGCAGTTGCTGTCCAGTGGAGCTGTACTCCCATCCTTGGCTGACCTGTCCATGAACCGAACTCGGGCAGCCTCTGTCAGCCAGTCATAAGGGATTGATTCCCTTATGCAGGGATAGGTGTAAACTGAGGGAGAGGCCTTGGAATGACAGTGGGAGATGCCATGGCGGTTTGCTCTGCCTGCTCATCCAGTGCTCTTTGGTCCTGGATCTACCTCTTCCATCTTAGAATGGATCGCTTCTGGGCCTGCCCAGCCGGGGACCGGCTGGGTCTGACAGTACCGCACTCACGATGGGCAAGCTGGATCGCACAGTCTCTTGGTGCTTCTTGCCTAGTGGCAAGCCAGGAGTTGTTCTGCAAAAGGTGATTATTTCTCAGCTACAGATGACATGACCTTGCTGTAGAATCCTAGGGGTCTACATTGCGATTCCGTCATTGGGGCTTGCCACAAATTCTCTATGGCATTATTTTTCCCATCACTGATACCTCTACTAATAGGATCTCCTAGATCATACGGCCCAACTGGCAGATCTGCTTATACCACAGCCTAGAACCTGCTTCAGGGTCCTTTTCAGCTCTGGACCTCACTCAAAGCTGGCTGTCCTTCATGTCAACTGCTATATGGGCCAGAGCAGTATCCCCAAGTGTGAAATAAGTTGCCTCTAGAACCCAGACAGGCCTACAAGGTGCTATGCATCCTTCTTCACATTACTGTAAGATGCTTCAAGATGCAATATTTGTCCTTTAATATGAAAGGGATGTTCTGGCATTCCCTAGATCACTAGAAACTGACATCTCTAACCCCTGGACGCATGAGTGTCTTACTTAGCTTACCTGGTTCAATAGCATGTCAGAAATACAGCAGACCAGTGTGATTTTCTGCAAGATGTCTAGGTAGTCCAGGTCTCCTCATACCACATTATGACAGAGAGTTTGAAAATTAGTATAGGCCTGAGGCAAGACCATAAATGTATACTGTTGTCCATTCCAAATGAATGCAAACTGTTTCTGATTCTCATTCTGTTGGAAAATACTGTGTTCGCCGGATCTGCACATTAAGTAGCCAAGGGCCTGTTAACCTGCTCTAGCAAAGATACCGCACATGGCACAGCAGCTGTAACTTCTACGTAGCTGTGTTTATGCTACTCTAGTATCATCCTTCACGATCTGCCCGGTTTTTGCAGGAGCCAGACCAGTGAACTAACTAGAGACATGATGGAGACTACCCGCCCCCGGCATTCTCTAGCTCTTCAAGGGTGGTAGTATTTTCTGTCATCTTCCCCTGGATAAGATATTGGTTTTTTATTTATTACTTTGGAGAGGGTGGGGAAGAGTGCAGCTTCAGAAACTTGCACTTGACCTAGTCCACTATTGTAGCTCTTATCTCATAGGCTAAAGAACTAATGTGGGACTATACCAACTACCAGATATGGCTGTTCAAGCCATGTGTCTGGGGACTGGGGAAATGACCACTGGATGGGTCCCACCATGAGATGGTCCTGGGGCAGAACTCCCATTTACTACCTGGCCTCAATATGCCCCTACTCTAATGGGTAGCCTTGATGACATTTCAAGTCTTTGAATATCAATGTCACCTTGCATCCTGTGCCCAACAGTTCTTATTATATTTGGATATTCCCCTTCCCCCAGTGCATGGATACTCTACTAAGTGGCCATAGGTCCCTTTGGGAGAAGAGGAAAAATTATTACCATGTGCACAACTGTGGTGTTGCAGGGTCCTTCCTCCTGAGAACCTGGCCTCCTCTTCTATCAGTGAGTTCCAAGCCTGAGAGCTGGCTTGAGTCCACGAACTAGGTGCCAGGCATAAGATTCCATCCATTCTGTCATCTGTGAAATGAAATAACATAAAGCCATAAGGTCATTGGGGAAGAGATCAAGGCAAGTCAAGGTAGGAGGTCCACCACCTGGGTTGGAAAATGGGCTGGAGGTAAATAATGGGTCAGAGCCCAGCCTAAGTCAGGGCCCCCAGCTGTCCAGGCACAGCATCCAAGCAGTGTTGCAAGTTCAGTTATTGTCCAGGCAAGTTCAACCCAGCGGGTGCAGCAAAGGATCTTCTCTTTGGTGGATGGTCACACAGGACCCAAGCAGAGCCATACTGAGGTGCTACAAGGGGACCTGTCTCTCAGCTGCCTCCTAAGAAGGGGCTCTGACAAGATCTAGGCAGAGCAGCAGGACCCAGCTAAATAATCTGAACATCAGGGCAAGATCTGGGTCTCAGAAGGAAGCAACTAAGGTGGGTAACCGTAACCACGCAGACTATGAAGCCCAGCCTCGAGTCAATGTGTGCAGTGAGTGCTCACAGCATTTAGACCCTCTATGGACTCCAAGGCCTTACCCTGGCATCATTATATCCAACTGGGTGGTACCACCATTTAATTCCAAGTATCACTGGATAGTGGAGCTCAGGCTACTAATGCACCCCATCCAGGGCAAGGAAGACAAAGACAAGAAGTCTGGCCACAGAGGCAGAAGGAGGGGCTCATCTGCCTGACGAAGTGGAAACAACTTAAGAACTGAAAAAG
The DNA here is from genome assembly GCF_004348235.1 of Phoca vitulina. Taxonomy (NCBI): domain Eukaryota; kingdom Metazoa; phylum Chordata; class Mammalia; order Carnivora; family Phocidae; genus Phoca; species Phoca vitulina. The sequence continues at coordinate 8,318,343 of NW_022589741.1, forward strand.
ACTATGTGGGCCTTCTGCTCTTGTCCCCACCCCCTCACCTGCTTTGACAGCTTCTACATTCTGGAAAGTCTTGCTCAGATGCTTGCATTTTCCATTTACTTCCCGGGGCTAGAAAGGCAGTTGTGACGGTTGAAAAGCACAGAGAGATTTGAGCAGGGCAAGCTCTGGCTGAGATAAGCCATGCCTCTTCTCAGTGCATCTGATTTCTAAAACAAAGAGAAACAGAAGCCAGTTAGCAAAAAGCAAGGAAGAAATAAGATCATCCGGACTGGCCCTGCTAGCTGCTTTTTCTCATAATTACTTTGCAGATATCATATGGTAATATATTCCTCCCTACAAAGAGGTTGTGGTAAATGTCAGATGATTGATCTCGATGTCCACATGAGAAAGCACATGGTTCCACTTATTGGCAGGACTCCAATTCCTGCCTCTCTCTGTATTGTCTTCCGAAGCAGAATCCTAAGTTCGTGGCTCAACGGAACTTGATGGGCAAACAAAGGTTTTGAAGTCTTGGGGTTTCCTCCTCCAGTGGTCTCCATTGTTGACCCCTTCCCTACAGGAACTGGTATGTGGATGAGCCTTCGTGTGGCAGCGAGGTCTGCGTGGTCATGTACCATCAGCCGTCCGCACCTGCTGGCATCGGGGGCCCCTACACGTTCCAGTGGAATGATGACCGATGCAACATGAAGAACAATTTCGTTTGCAAATATTCCGATGGTAATGAATCCCTTCCCAAGTTACATGGCTGAATTCTCAACTTCCTCTCTTACTTCATAAGCAGCTGCTAGTTCCCAGAATTTGTTACATGGTCTCTGGGAAAGCTTGTTGCAAATGCTAGCCATGTTAAACACTGGCGAATGCAGTGACAGTTCCTCACTGAGGAGTACTCCTAGCCAGGGAGGGGAGTGTCTGATGCCAAGAGAAGGGATGAAGACAAGAAAGGGTCTAATTTATGTATGACAAAGCGAGAATTATGAGAAGCATGAGGAACAAAAATCCCTCTAAGTGGACAATCACAAGTTCTTATTCTTTCCACATGTGAGGTTGACTGTAGGAACTTGGAAAAAAGAAGAAATTTGAAAGGGAGCTGGCCATTGTTCCTGGGTCTTCTAACAGCCACATGACATGATCTTCCGGGGCTTTAAGGAGATAGCATAACGACCAGTGGAGGTAGATGATGGAGTACCCTGATTTCACTGGCATCACCTTGAGGAGCAGGCTTAAACCACCCTCTAGCTATGCCTTGTAAATTCAACTGGCATTTGCTTCTAGATCTGTTAAGTGTTTTGAATTGGCTACAAGCCTGCAGTCTCACTCTGCTGGGGGTTCCCAAACTCCTCCCTCCTAACTGACTTAGATCTAAACTTGAAGTGAATTGAATTTTGATCTGTCCCTGAAGTTTCTCAGATCCCCGAAGCCATCTGATAGGTCCAAGTCCTGCACCGTTTCCTGGCGAGAATAGAATGACTTGGTAGTTATATCTAGTTAAAGACTAAGTAGTCCTAAAATTGTTTGAATTTAACTATGTTTTTGCTGTGATTTTTGCTGCTACAAGGTGTTTTCCCCACCCCCTCCTTCATCCTTACCCTGTGTGCTCTGTGAAGTTGCCCAAGAGCTCTTAACTGCTGTTCCCTGTGCTTGGAACATTCCTACCCTTTCTCAGACAACTCATTCTCACCTTTGGGGTTTACGCTGAACATCATCTTTTCTCATAACACAGCTAAGTGCAACAGGTGATTGTGGATTTGAACCTGGACAATGATGATGGTTTTCTATAAAGGGCAGTATTAGGACGATTGGCAGAATTTGAATAAGGTCTGTAGATTAGGTAATAGACTATCAATGTTGATTTCTTGGTTCTGATCACTCTACTGTGGTTACATAAGAGGCTGCCCCCCCCCCAACTTTTTAAAAACATACTGAAGTGATTAGAAGTAAAGAGTAACCATGTCTGCAACTTATTCTCAGAAAAAAAGTTACACATGTGTCTGTATGTGTTTTTCGTACGTATGTGGGTATATACATAGATATAATTAAAAATATAGATCCATAGACATAAATATAGAGAGATAGAGAGAGACAGAATAAATAAATGAAATCTGATAAAATCGTGACATTTGGGTGAGGATATATGGGCACTCTTCGTACTCTTTTAGCAAATTTTCATAAATCTGGAATTTTTCAAAATAAGAAGTTAAAAAAATTTCTTTTGGGAAACCTTCCAGGGGCCCCTCAAAAGCAAGTTAGGTTTTCCTCCTAGGAGGATTTTAGCACCTCACACACACAGTACTTTAACTGCCTGTTTATAAGTTTGTCCCTTTCACTACATGGCTGGTGTAAGGTCTAAAGACATACATGTTTGACCAGTTAATCCCTGCACTTGATGGGTGAGGGGGAGGGTCATCCAGTGCAGTTCCAACAGGATGGCCCACCATCTATTATGCCAGATAATAGCATATATAACGTCTAAAACTGGACTTGACAACATGACCACGTAGAGTAGGTGCATGCTAGCCAGACCTGAACCCTTGCTTACTTCTAGGGTCTGCTAAAGGCGTAGATGTCTTCAGTGAAAATCAAAGACAAATCAGCTGAGGCAGCGTATCACAGATGCTTTGCAGGGACTGATGGAAATGCTGCATTAATGTGCCGTGTTTAATGCACTTCTGCACAGTGGATTGAACCATGGAGGGACAAGAAAATGAATAGGTCATGTCATGTTATTGAATATACTACGTATTATAATGTAATACCGCAAAATTACTATTTGTTAATATTATCCTGTATTTCCATATGTTATGGCCATCTGTAGAGTCTAAGAGCCAGAGAGAGCTGGAACTGTTCTCATTTGCTATTGTATCACCACTACCTAGCACAGTTTTTGTCTCCTTGCAATTTTAATTTTCACTTGAATTTATTTGGTGCAAATTCCAGCTCAGCTACTCACTAGCTGTGAGATTTAGACAAGTTATTTAATCTCCCGGTACCTCGGATACATGGCGTACAAAATGACCAGAATAATAGCAACTACCTCATAAGGCTGTTAGCAGGGTAAATCGTGTTTGTTTTTATAAAACACTTAGAACATGATGATGTTTCTATCATATAGAAGGCACTCTATAGGTGGGGCTTTTAAAAATAAATAAATAGATTTGCATCACTTTTGTGTACTTGCGTTCACATGCACACACACACTCTCTCTCTCTCTCTCTCTCTCTCTCATGGGAAGAGGATTAAAAGTTTCCTTCAGAAGCTTCAGAATAGCCTTGGCATCCTGACCTTAGGACTGTGAATTCCAAAGTCATGCCCTTTAAGGACCCCATCCCTATGAATCCCAGAGCACCTGATGAGCATGAGAGATTTACTACCAGACCTTAGGGGGACACACTCCCAGCCTAAGGTAAAAACATTCAATGTAGATTATTTGTGCAGCCTGATTTTCCTGAGGCTCTTTGAGATATTTAAAAGGACTTGGGTTCTAGATCACCAGTGTCTGCCTTGGGGCTGGCGGCGGTCTGCTTCCCTGCCCCCAACCACAATCACGTCCACTCCTGGGAGATCAGTGTTTGTTACTCTCTAAAACATCCCCAGCGGGAATTGTTAAAATGTCTTTGATTGCTTTAAAATAATCCAGGCCTGAGTGTAGCTGGGAAGGGGTAGGGATTACTTTTGAAACTAGATTAGCCATATGTTGATAAGGGTTGAAGCTGAGTGATGGTACATGGGGGTTCATTCTACCACTCCTTCTGTTTTTGTGTATATTTGGAAATTCCCGCATTTAAAATTTTAAAATACTTTTTTTTAAAGATTTTATTTATTTCTTTGACAGAGAGAGACAGAGAGCACAAATAGGCAGAGCAGCAGGCAGAGAGAGAGGGAGAAGCAGAATCCCCACCGAGCAGGGACCCCGACGTGGGGCTCAATCCCAGGACTCCGGGATCATGACCTGAGCTGAAGGCAGCCGATCAACCAATTGAGCCACTCAGGCGCCCCTAAAATCTTAAAATACTTTTTAAAAAAATACCCAGGTAAAGCTGGGGGAAGGCTAGTCTTGCTGCAAAATTTCTTTGACTTACTAACCCAGATCTTGGCATCTAGTAACACTAAATAAAGTTTATCAGATGACTGAATGAGTAAATAAGTGGATGCCATGATCTGGCCAATTTCATCCAGATGGCATGGAAATTTAGTTACTATTTTCATATTTGTTTCTTTCTGCCACAGAGAAACCAACAGCTCCTTCTACAAAGCCTGGAGGTAAGCCTATCTTTTGAGATTTGGGTTAATTTGGGCTGTTTCCCAGGCCCCTTTTATGGGTTTAGAACCATGTGTTCTTTAGACCAGATTTTCCCACAGGAAGAGGGCTGGTGTGAAGTCAGACTATTTAGAGAGGTGTATGCCACACCCAGCCCTGTCAAGTAGTTCATTAATCTCTCTCTCTGGTATTGCCCATTTCTCCCAAAGCTGAAAAGCAACAACCGCAAATTCAGTTTGGGAAATGACTTGTCATTATTGACAGTATGAAGGGAATAATTCAATCTAATGAGACAAGAAGTGAGCCACGCGGCTCATTTATGGTCCTAGAAGTGAGTCATCGGCCCTGCCCTTTGGCACCTCTGCAATTCTGTATGCCTTGACACCAGCCACCTGCTGTCTGTTTCAGTACAGGATTCTTGGCAGCAAAACTCTCATCAGGAAGATGAAGACAATTAAACCTGTAGGCCAGCAAATTCAACCCTTTACTTTTCTATGTTTATAAATGGCCTCGGTCAAATTGCTACTGCTTTTTGGCATCCCCCCTACAACCTGGTGGGACCTCAGAGACTATGGATTGTGAGGCCTTCCCCCGGTTCTCAACTCCATGTGTCTGTTTCCAGATGAAGGAACAGGGCCAGCAACACCCATGCTTCCGGAAGACACGGGGAAAGAAGATGCCAGAGAGACATTTAAAGGAAATGACGGTATGGACAGAACTCTCCTGGGGAAAATAGATGATGGGACTCTCTTGATCACAAATTACCCAAGGTTATATTTTCTACTTTGTTCTTTTCTCAGCTACTTAAAAAACAAACTAGACAGGGCATCTGAGACTTTGCAGAAAGCGCCTACGGTGCTGGGGTTGGTCAGGGAAGCGCCTGGGGAGAGTAGACTGGCCAGGAGGTGAAATGCCTGCATGAGGATGTGGGGGGGGGACAATACCCAGCAGTCGTGGGGTGGGAGTGGGGTCCTGCAGGAGCAGAAGGCAGGATGTGGAATGCATGATGTCCGTGCTTGATATTCACTTGTGGAAAAAAATAAAGGAGATGGGCAAAAACATTTTACAGTTCAAATCATAAAGGATCAAAGAAAATGGGGTGATAAATTGGAGTGCTAATGGAATTTCAACCTCGAGCCTCTCACCTTGAATGTTAAGAGGGAGATCTGGGTTTGTGTCACTGGCCATTAAAAAAGCACACCAATTCTCTGTGCTGTAGTGTCCTCTTTTGCATCACGGAAGTAATGCTGCATTTCTCACCTGTCTGAGAGCATCACCGTGCCCCTGAAATGAAATAGGATATTGTAATACTGCATTTCAGTTCTGACACCAGCCACCCCAACTTAGGGCAGATCCCACAGGTGAAGGGCTCCGTCCCCCACAAGTCTGCCCTCCCTGCAGACATCAATCACAAGTTCAGGGGTCCCCAGGCCACTCCCACTTCTGATAAACTGGCTACAAATCCAGAGGATGCCCACGACCCTCTCAGTTTTGATAACTCACAAAATGGCTCACAGAATTCAGGAAAACACTATACTTAGGACTGCATTTTATTGTAAAGGATCCAAATCAGGAGCAGCCAGCTGAGGAAATAGACTGGGTAAGGTCCAGGAAGGTCCCATATCAGGATGCATAATCACCCTCCTGGCACATCTGGTTTACCAACCAGAAAGCTCCATTGAACTTTGGTGCGCAGAGACTTTATTGAGGTGTCATTACATAGGCATGATTGATTTGGTCATTGGCCATATAATTGAACTCAATCTCTAGGGCCCCCCTCAACCATCCTGAGACCCCACCCATCCCCCTCCTGTGACATCTCATCGGCATAAACTCTGACGTGGTCTGAGGGACTCATGAATAACAGAGTTACTCCTATTACCCGAGAAATTCCAAAGATTTAGAGTCTCTCTTCCAGGAACCGAGGACAAAAGCCAGTCAAATTTTTTTTATTATACAACAGATAAAACGTGTTGAAAATGCTTTGAAAAAAGTACAAAGTGCTGTGTAGAGATGGGTGGCGTTTTCATTGCTCATTGTTATCGTGGTGGCATTTAAAGTGGGTTTTGTTTTGGACCCTTTTTGTGTGTGTGTGTGGTTGTCAGGTTTGCAGTCTCACAGGAAAACAAAGCAACAGCTTCTAGAAGGTTGGGAACTTTGGACCAGTGGGAGTAAGACAGCGGTCAGTTGCCAGTCCTTGATTCTTCCTAAAGGCCCATGACAGAAAATTCTTTGGTTCTCAGTCTTAATGGACAGGAAAGGTCAGGATAGCAGGCCTCTGAATGCCCTCCACAGTCACTGCTCTTGGCCCCAACTGGATCCAATTAGTTTTAGTCAGAATTGTTGGGAAGGTTACAATCTGATTCATGTGCTTCATGTGACCTTCTCTTTCCTAATAATAGCACTGAGACTTGCTTCCCTCTCCCTCCCTCTCTCTTCCCGACCCCACCTTGGGAACTACCATTTCTGTCCGTAGAGCCGAAGATATCAACACTGCCCAAGCAGCTGCTTTGTTAAGGGAGAGCAAGGCAAGAAAAGAGAATCTCTTTCCTCTGGAGAAAAAAAAATGTGATTAAAACAGTGCCCTTCTGATATTTTGTAAGAAACTCCAACATGTAAACTTCTTTCCTCTATTACTTAGGGACATAGGACAGGTAGAAAATGCTCACTCACTGAAACTAGAAGGCTTTGCTAACCAGCTAACTATATACATATCTCCTTCTGGGAAGATGCTCTTTGCAATGCTCTGTGTTGATTATGCTTTTTGAAGCCTGTTCTGAAGTTCATAAAAACATCATTAATGCTGATAATAATACGTTTTGCTTTGTTTTTTTCCAGAAGCTGCCTTGAATCTTGCTTACATTCTGATCCCCAGCACCGTCCTTCTCCTTGTGGTCATCACGGTAGTGTTTTGGGTTTGCATCTGTAGAAGGAGGCAAGTAAAACCTTCATTTTGTAAACCTGTGTATCTTCTGGACTCTTGGAGACTCGGACATTGCGCTGTTTGCTTCCTGAAAAGCCACAGTGCTCCAAGAGAATTACCATTGCAGATTTGAGAGTAAATTCTCTGATGGCCTCTGGACATTCAGAAGTACTAAGCATTTGTGCTTAGTTGTGATTAAGAAAGTGATCTTATAGTCTTTGATTTTTGTGTGTGAAAGATTTCGAATGACTTGAGGGGTGAAACGGGTATTCACCTCCTTGGTAGCCACACATCGCTCAGCAAAGTGCCTTCGTGAATGTATGCTCTCTCTCCAAAAATGTTTGTTAGTGGGGTGAAGGAGTAAATAGTGAGCCATTGAAAAATGACTGTCCCAAAGCCTTCTGGCAAACATCTGAAACAGAATCCCTTTATTCAAAATGAAATAGCTAAAGCCTTTTAGTTGACTTTGCTTTTAATTGAATATACAATTATAGATTGCTACAAAATAGCTACACGAAGTGGCCTACAGCATCTCTATTTATGAATCATGTGCCACCATTTTTGAGGTTCCCGTAGCTCTTCTCAGTTGCCTTTTTATTCCCCAGCATCATGCCATACATAGAAGAAGGCTGGTCTGCCCATTTTACAACAGGAAAACTGAGTTTCAGTTTAAGATTCGACTCCCTTTGGTGACCATTTTATGGTGAATTAGTAAGATTTCAATGCACAGTTGACCCTGGAACAACATGGGTTTGAACTGTGTGGGTCCACTTATACATGTTTTGGGTATTTTTCAATAAATACAGTACAGGACTGTAAATGTCTTTGCTCTTCTTTATGACTTTCTTAATAACATTTTCTTTTCTCTCACTTACTTTATTGTAAGGATACATACAGCATATAGTACGTATAACATGCAAAATATGTGTTAGCCTTCCAGTCAGCAGCAGGCCATGAGTGCTTCAGTTTGGGGTCAAAGTTACATGCAGATTTTCAACTGCACGGGGGCTTGGTACCTGTAATCCCCTCATTGTTCAAGGGTCAACAGTAGAACCTGCTTCATTTAATAATATCTTCCTTATAGGATTATTAGAAGAATTAAAACAGTTAATTCATGCAGAATGGGCATATAGTAAGCACTCAAAAATGTTAGCTCTTACTATGATCCTTTTTATTAGTTAATTAATTTTGATCTAAAAATAGAATTCAATTTAAAAATTAGTAATATAGGGGCGCCTGGGTGGCTCAGTTGGTTAAGCGACTGCCTTCGGCTCAGGTCATGATCCTGGAGTCCCTGGATCGAGTCCCGCATCAGGCTCCCTGCTCGGCAGGGAATCTGCTTCTCCCTCTGACCCTCCTCCCTCTCATGCTCTCTGTCTCTCATTCTCTCTCTCACAAATAAATAAAATCTTAAAAAAAATAAAATAAATAAAAAATAAAAATTAGTAATATATTTCCCAACTACTTACTCTGCCGTTTTTTTTTGTTTTTGTTTGTTTGTTTGTTTCCATTTTGTAGTCTATTTAGCACCTCACCAGGATTTGTGAATTGTGACTCTGAAGCTGGAGTCTATCTCAAGGGTTTTTAACCTTTTTGTGCCACAGACCTCTATAGCAGCTGGGTAAAGCCTATGGATCCCTTCTCAGAACAATATCTCTAAATATATAAAATAAAATATATTGGATTGCAAGGGAAGCAATTGTACTGATATAACCATTTAGCAAAATATTTCCAAAACATGAATGTGATTCGGTAATACACGTGTTTCTTTATTAATGCTTCTTTATTTAGTGGTAGATATAATTAGCATAATTTTGAAGTAGAGATGAGTGTAGAATATTTTAAGGCATCTATGATAACTGTGATGTGATATGAAAATATCCGTGATTCTGTTGGTGATCAAGTCAAAGATATTACTAATTCTACTCTGATTTATTGCCTACGTTTAGAACGGAAGGACAGGCTAACTTTCCCTTGGAGATGAGTTTTTTTAAAATGTGATATTTTTTCCCCATCCAATTCTATCCATGGATGCTCTGGGAGCTCTGGGGATCCCAGGACAACCACCTCTGTTCTATGCTGGGGCAGCAGTGAATGGTAGATAGGCAATCACTTTCCTGTTTTGGTACCCTACCTCACCCCGGAGCCCTGACCCGGATGTTTCCACAGGTGAGAAGTGCAGTGTAGTGATTGCCCAGGATGACTTCCTCCTGCCCGAGTGGGAGACACGGGGATATTCTCAATCCCCCCCATCTAAAATACTCAGCCCCAGTTTTCTTTCCTCCTAGGAAACGGGAGCAGCCAGACCCCAGCACAAAGGAGCAGCACACCCTCTGGCCCTCTCCTCACCACGGGGACAGCCCAGACCTAGAGGTTTACAACATCATCCGAAAACAAAGTGAAGCCGATTTAGCTGAGACCCGGCCAGACCTGAAGAACATTTCATTCCGAGTGTGTTCGGGCGAAGTCGCTCCCGATGACATGTCTTGTGACTATGACAATATAGCTGTGAACCCCTCCGAAAGTGGATTCGTGACTCTGGCGAGCATGGAGAGTGGCTTTGTGACCAATGACATTTATGAGTTCTCCCCGGACCGAACTGGGAGGAGCAAGGAGTGTGGGTGGGTGGAAAATGAAATCTATGGTTATTAGGACACATGAGAAACGCTTGAACAAACGGGAACAGGGAAGAAAAGAGGAGGCAGCTTCTTCTGTTTTCTATGAGGAAAGGACTCAGAATGTCTATGAAAATGCTCAGATCAGGTCGTGGGGTGAGCATGTGATCTCCATTAGCCCCTGTTGGATCCCTAAGTTTGGCCATATCCCTTATCCCAGCTTCTCACCCAGGTCAAGCTTATGAGAAAGCACCTTGCCCGCGGTCAGGCATGTAGTAGAAAATAAATATCAATTGATGGGTTATTTCTGACTTTCAAGGGACCGTGCTTTCCTTGGCAGGGATAAGGTTGTGGCTGTGGGACTCGGGAAACCCACCTCTAGGTTCTGTTTTTCTTACTCTGTACAGCAGCACGTATAATTACAAAGAGACAGAAATTACAGAATCTTTGCAAAGCCCACGTCCTCTGGCATCGGGCGGGCCCGTGCATCAGCAATTCTGAGATCTGTTTTTTTCAAAGAATCAAATCAAATCAAAAGCAGGAAGCAGAATGTTAGTCTGTCTGTGTCTACAGCCCTTCCTCTGCATGTGGCCTCAGGGGACCTCTTTTTCTTTCTCCTCACATCCAAACTTGGAAATATCCAACTTGGAAATACTTTACGAACTGGAACTGAAATCCGAGTCTCGGCCTCCAGGCGTATTTGTGTGCCCAGCCCTGACAGTGCTCTTTATTCTGCTTGTGTGTTCGTTCTACTGAAGCATCAACACAATATTGCTGATAATGGTAATGATTCTTCCTTTTTGTTGTAGGGAACTATTTCAAATACTTTTGGACTCGCATCCACAGAAAAGCTTCTTGGCCTAACACCTGTTGTTTACACGTTGAAGGTCTGAGGGCTCTTATTTAATAACACCAGCAAAGCCCTTCTGTCTTGTTATTTTAAGCTTTCCTCATATATCTTATTTCTTCATAGTTTGTCATTTTGCCTCCCGTGTGGAGCCCCGAACTAGACAGCGTTAACTGGTCTGGGTCAGAGCAGTACCACGTGCAGTGGATTGTAATCACCGCCCAATTACCCGCCCCACCGGGGCAGAGAACAGGGTGGATGACAAACTCGTCACTTACGCCTGCTTCCAGGAAGTGTATTTTGTGGGCTTACAACATTTTTTTTTAAAGATTTTATTTATTTATTTGACAGAGACAGAGAGTACAAGCAGGGGGAGCAGCAGAGGGAGAGGGAGAAGCAGGCTCCCCGCTGAGTGGGGCTGGATCCCAGAACCCTGAGATCATGACCTGAGCTGAAGGCTGACGCTCAACCAACTGAGCCACCCAGGTGCCCCGACTTACAACACTTAAAGCAAAAAGAGTGACCCCATGGTCTGAAGGATTGGGTCGTTGCTCCAAAACATCGAACTTCCCATTTTGCCTCAGATGTCCTGGCTCTATCATCTCTAATCCCCCTGTGCCGCCCTCCTTGGGCCTATGAGGCTGCACCTCCAACAGGGTGGGGATCCTATCTGCCCTGTCAGCATCGGACCTCCTACACCCAAGACCGCACCTGGCACAGACCAGACAATATTTGTTGAATGCATGAACAATTCATTCTTCAGATGGATGTAGAGTAGTATATATATACATATATATATATATATATATCAGCCTAAAAGTTTGTAGCACCCGTCATTCACACCCTGCCTGAGTCGGGGAGGTCAGTGGGTTATTTTAGTTTAAAAGGCATTCCTTTGGCCTAGGAAGAAGGAAGCTTGTAACAAACAGAAGCTGATGAATTGCGTCAACAACTTACTTTATGTTGCTGAAGGTGGTAACCAAAGGGTTAATGGGACTAATAAGCACAGCTGCAACTTTTTACCCAGGCCCCTTTTATTTGCCTTTAATTTTTCCCTGACTCTGACTCTCCTCTGGGGGGAGGTAGAGTTGAGGCTTGTCCGTTGGCCTCCTCATCTGGTCGCCTCTCAGATAAGCCCTTTCCTCACTGCTTACTCGATGTCTCAGTGATTATCTTAGCTGTGCATCAGACACACAAACTTGGGTTTGGGTACAAAGTTGGTGAACCAGCTAGGAGCTCCTTGCTCATGGTTCATTCAGGCCCCAGCCAGTAAGGGAAGTCTGGTGATCATCCAAGCGGCTGCCTAGGCTCTTGGTCCCAGGGACGATCACAGGGGCCCCACCCCACCTGGGTACCACCAACCTTCGGCACCAAATATAACTCCTGCGGCAAAGAACTAGTTTGGGGGCTTGGTTTGGATGGACGTCTCTTGGTGAGTCCTTCATGTGCAATGGCACTTGACCTTATTTCTTCTGTTTGGTTCATTCGGTGAAGCTCTGGCTTTTGGGAAGGAACCGATGCTCACAGAGATACCCAGGACTTCATTTGGTTTGTTTGTTGTTGCAACTTTTGGTATCTTTGAACAAAACTAGCCGTGTTCTAATTGGGATATGGGAAATGACCATTTGATCCCCATATGCAGCCCTTTGGGTTGTATTCTCTAAAATTGGGTAATTTTTTTTTTTTTTTTTTGCAACACGGCTTGGCCACAATATTTGTTAGACTCCTAAGAAAAATGACCAATTAATGGATCTAGAAATTATAATCTCATCTTGCAATGGATTTGTTTTGTAAAAAGATGATATTTGGAAATTGGGCCTTTAAGATTTTGTTTGCATCTTGTTTGTGTATTTGTATGTGCGTCCATGTATGTTGTAAATGTGAGCTGTTTTCTCTATCTCTGGATGGTATTGCTAAATTTCATTTAGTTGGCTTAAAGGCGAACACTTGTAATAATTGGGCATTCTAAAACTCAGAAAAATGGTAACTAACCCAAACATTTTTCAAGTTTATGTGATCTGGGAAAATGTTTGGTATTAAAGCTAATTTCAGGTTGTTGGTTTTATTAAAATGGACCTGTCTTTAGAGTTGTCAGCATTAGATGTAGAGTTTCTTTTCTACCTGTGTTTACTGGAAGTCAGGCAGGTTCATGTTCTCTCTATTGCAAAATTTGTCCGAAAAGAAAAAGCATATGGTATTTTCCAGTTCTTTGTATTTGAGTTTGTTTCTAATTTGTTTGTCCATTTGTTTTTGTTTCAGAGAAAACCCTTAGTACTTTGCCTAATGAAGATTTATGGGTAATCTAAGAACAAATAAACAAATGTAAATAATGTTAATAAATGTAATTAAGACTATTGGAAATAATAGGGAAACAACACTTTGCAAGGAAAGGAAAAATGGTTGTTCAAAGAGGGAACACTTAGGACAAACTCGGATGTAAAGAGGAAAGTTGTAGAAGGCTGTAAAAGGGAATCTTTGGAAAGGAATTTTGTGCATGGTCAGGACTGATGAAGATTACAGAGACTAGTATGTACTTAAAAAAAAAGTTTATTTGGGAGTGATCAACGCTTGGGGAAGAGAAGGGTAAATAAGAGAGCAGATCAGGCAGATGTTCGGGCAGTGATAAAATATCAACAGAAGCCTTAAGTGATTCTCTGAGGAGTTCCAGAGTAGGATTACCCTTCAGAACCATCCCAAATGAGGGCAAGAGGCCCGGGACTTTTATAACAGTCATTGGATGTTACCAGCTGGGAAGAAAGCATGACCTTGGCAAGGCAGCTGTCTTCAGTCAAGGCAATTCCTGATGGCCTCTGAGAGTTGAGGACTGTTGGCAGCATTCCTACAGCTGAGAGCCCTTCATTCCTGATGGAGATTCTGATCAGAACATCATATATCAACATGGGAGATGACAGGAAGGGAAAGAGAGACTGCATAAGCTTTTTTTAATTCATCTTGTTGGAATGCATGAGTTTTAATATCAGAAGTACACGGATATTAGACTGGAGTTTGGTTTTTCTTCCTGTTGAAATGAGTTTTCTTAGATTATTGGTCTAAGTTGTAAACAAAGGTTTTTCTTTATCTTTCATCTGCCTAGAAAAACTGTTTCTATTAAAGTTGAATCTTCTCAATATTAAAAGAGCTAAGTCTTGTTAACTATATAACCCTCTGCCTTTGCCTTTAGAATCTTATTGCCACCTTGGCTAAAAACATAACTAGGTCTTGCAACGATCTATAATCTTATTTAGGCCTGTGCTTTAAAACCTTCTGACATTTTAGAAATGCTTCCCCAAATTCAGCTTCATAACTGCTCTAGTTACTTCCCAGTGAAGATCAGGGTTGGAGGAATGGAACATTTCTGCACCCGTTCAGAAATATTCCTTAGTTCCAGGTTGAAACCCAACATTCTACAGTATTGCGATTTGTGAGTTCTTGTGTTGTATTTTATCTAGGGCCTTTAGGGGAGGTTGGTTGTAACCAAGTAGCTTGTTGTACTTACCAATTTCATCAGACAACCTCTCCCCTAAGTAGTAGTTTCAGGTCCATCAGAAGCTTGTGGTCCAAGCAGTGTTCTTTTCAACGTTTTCCTTGCTAACAGAGTGTAGGGAACCTGTGGATTCTTGTGGGACCACCAAACAGCAGCATCTCACCTGTAATGGGTGCATTGATGAACACGGGAATCATTTCTTCCATAAATTATTCTGGGATAAAGATTCATTATATTTCCAGTTGGCTTTAGGGGCAGCACAGTGTTTAAATCCCCATTCCTTAGCTCTTCTGAGGTCCTCCCATCCTTCCAGGAATATTGGGGTTGATATTTAGTTAGCGGGTTTTGGAGTCTTTGTATGGGCTGCAAACATGGTGGCTTGATCGGCCCAGCTGTTCTCTTGGGCAATCAACCAGCAGCAGCTAATAGCTGAGGGGTCACCACTGCATCTAGCTCTTCCTTGTCCTTGATCCATAAAACTCCCATCTGTGAACATCTCAAGGTTGAATTCATTTATTATTTTTAGTGGTTGTTACTTCCCTTTCATTTTTCATTTTATTTGGGTCCTTTCTCTTTTTTTTCTTGAGTCTGGATAAGGATGTCAATTTTGTCTTTTCAAAGAACCAGCTCTTGGTTTCGTTGATTTCCCCCCCCATTACTTTTTTCATCTTTATTTCACTTATTTCTGCTCTGATTTTTATTTCCTTTCCTCTCCTCACCTTGGGCTTTGTTTGTTCTTCTTTTTCGAGTTCCTTTAGGTATAAGATTAGATTTTTTTTTTTTCTTGTTTCTTGAGGTAGGCCTGATTGCTATATACTTCACTCTTAGAACTGCTTTCTCTGTGTCCCAGAGATTGTGGACCATTGTGTTTTCATCGTCATCTGTCCCCATATATTTTTTTATTACTTCATTGACACATTGGTTAGTTGTTTAGTCTCCACATGTTTGTGTTTTTTCCAGTTTTTTTTTTCCTGTGATTGATTTCTAGTTTCATACTCTTGTGGTTGGAAAAGATGTATGGTATGATTTCAATCTTAAATTTATTGAGGCTTGTTTTATGGTCTAATATGTGATCTATTCTGGAGAATGTTCCATTTGCACTCACAAAGAATATGTATTCTGTTGTTTTTGGATGGAATGTTCTATATATATGTTAAGTCCATTTGGTCCAATGTGTCATTCAAAGGCATTGTTTCGTTATTGATTGTCTGTCTGGATGATCTATCCATTGATGTAAGTGGAGTGTGAAAGGCCCCTGCTATTATTGTATTACCATCAATTTCTCCTTTTATGTCTGTTTCTGTTTGCTTTATGTGTTTAGGTGCTCTAGTGTTAGCTGTGTAGATATTTGTAATTGTTATATCCTGTTGGATTTATCCCTTTATCATCATGTAATGTCCTTCTATGTTTCCTGTTAGTTTTTGTTTTAAAGTCTAATTTGTCTGGTAAAAGTATTGCTACATCAGCTCTTTTTGTTGTTGTTTGCTTCCATCTGTGTGGTGAATGTTTTTCCATCCCATCACTGTCAGTCTGTATGCTCTTAGGTCTGAGGTGAGTCTTGGGTAGGGGCATATAGATGGGTCTGGCTTTTTTTTAAATCCATTCTGCCACTCCGTCTTTTGATTGGAGCATTTAGGCCATTTACATTTAAAGTAATTATTGATAATTAGGTACTTATTGCCATTTTAAAAATTTGTTTTCTGGTTGTTTTTGTAGTTCTTCCTTTCTTGTTCTCTTTCTGTTTGATGAGTATAGTGTTTATTTGGCTTTCTTTCTCTTTATTTTTTGTGTATCATAAGGTTTGGGTTTGTGGTTACCATGAGGTTCATATAGAACATCCTAAGTAAATAGCAGTCCATATTAATTTGGTCATTTAAGTTAAAGCACAACCTAAATAAATAGAAAAAAATCCTTTCTTTTTTCCCTTTTCTTCCCTTTTTATTCCCTTCTCTACATTTTATGTGTAGGATGTCATATTTTATATCCTTTTAGTCATAGTTTTCTTATATCTAACGATGACCTTTTCTTTTCCACTTAAAGAAGTCCCTTTAAAATTTCTTATACAGCTGGTTTAGTGGTGATAAACTCCTTTATCATTTTGTGTGTCTGGGAAACTCATCTCTCAAATCTCAATGATAGGGATGCCTTGGTGGCTCAGTCAGTTAAGTGTTGACTCTTGATTTTGGCTCAGGTCATGATCTTAGGGTTGTGAGATTGAACCCCGTATCAGGCTCCATGCCAGGTGTGTAGCCTGCTTGAGATTCTCCCCCCCCCCCCCCCCCCCCCCGCTTCTCTCCCTTTCTCTCTCTTTCTCTCTCTCTCTCTCAGAAAAAGTAAATAGGGGCACCTGGATGGCTCAGTCAGTTAAGTGTCCGACTCTTGGTTTCAGCTTAATCAACGAAACCAAGAGCTGGTCCGACTCTTGGTTTCAGATCATGAGGTCATGATCTCAGGGTTGTGAGATCAAGCCCTGTATCAGGCTCCAATGAGCCCCATTGAGCACAGAGCCTGCTTGAAACTCTCTCTCCCTCTCCCCCTTCCCCTGTTTGCTCTCCTCAAATAAATAAAATCTTCAAAAATAAATAAATTAAATAAATAAAATCTTTATTAAAA
>NW_022589741.1:8350079-8504338 GCF_004348235.1 Phoca vitulina
ATCACATTATGTCAAAGAGCTACTTCTAGGTATAGCTCGACATTATAATAATTTTGCTCCAGAAGATTGGAGAGTCCTTTGTAGAGCTCTCTTAAAGGAGCCTGAATATCTGCAATGGCAGATGTGGTTCTCCGAGCTCTGTATGGAGCAGGCTCGTAAGAACGCCTTGAGCAACAATCCTCGGGTCCAGGCTATAACTTATCAAATGTTGGCGGGAATAGGTCAATATTCTGATATTGCTGCTCAAGTTATTACCCCTGAAGAAATCCATGATCAATTACGGGAAATTAGTTTAGAAGCTTGGGATAGTATTCACCCAAAAGGAGAACATTATGGATCTTGGACTAAGGTTATTCAAAAGACTAACGAGCCTTATGTCGAGTTCTTATCACGATTAAAATTAACCTTGGAGAGAACTGTCATAGGAGAAGAAGCTAGACAGCAGCTGTTAAAACTGCTGGCATATGAAAATGCTAATGAGGATTGTAAGAGAATTATATTGCCTATTAAAGATACAGGAGATATTAATGCTTTCATGAAGGCCTGTAAGGATGTTACATCAGAGAGTAGAAAGATGCAGCTGTTTGCTGAAACAATGGCCACTACCTGGCATTCCTTGCAATCTAAACAACTCGAGAGCATGAAATGTTTTGGTTGCGGTCAATTAGGGCATTTGAAAAGGAACTGTAAAGAAAAGAAACCTGACAAAGGGCGTGGACCTGGAATTTGTCCACGATGTAAGAAGGGAAAACATTGGGCTCGAGAATGTCGCACTAAATTAAATACAAGTTTTGCAGAAAAGCCACAGGGAAACTCGATTTCGGGCCCTACCCCGGGCCCAGGACAAATGAACAGGGGAAACCAACCATATTCTCCCTTAGCCCAGCTACCCAACACAGTGCCGCAGTGGACATACCAGCCATAAGGCCATTTACTTTAAAAGGAGGGGATAGACCTCAGAAAATTCCTACTGGAATTTATGGACCCTTACCAATTGGCACTTTTGCTCTATTAACAGGTCGCTCTGGTTTGACATCAAAAGGAGTGACTGTTCACTTAGGTATAATTGATGCTGATTACAGAGGAGAAATTCAAGTTCTTATGTCTTCCCTAGTTGATGTGTCCTTTGAAGCAGGAGAACGAATTGCCCAGTTATTGTTATTACCTTATCTCCCCATAGGTCAGACTACCGCTGTCAGGCATGGAGGGTTTGGCAGCACGGATCCAAAATGTGTTTTTTGGGCCACACAAATAACTCGTATGCAGCCCTTGATGACAGTTAAATTGAATACGAAAGATATTACTGTCTTGTTGGATACAGGGTCAGATATCACTATTATCAAAACTGCTGATTGGCCTGAAAATATCCCCTATAATGAGATTCCTTGTCAGATAAAAGGAGTTGGCAAGGCACCTGTCCGAAGTATTGGCTTAGCCACTCAATTTGTAACATTTACCTCCCAGGATGGGCAACTGGCCGTGTTAAAACCATATATTTTAGATGTCCCTTTAAATATTTTAGGCCGTGATGTTTTAGAACAGTGGGGAGCTCACCTGGAATTTTGATTATAGATGGAACCTATTAAAATATTATGGAAATCCGAAGATCCCTTGTGGATTGAACAATGGCCATTAACTAAGGAAAAATTGGCTGCTGCACACCAATTGGTAAGAGAGCAATTACAAAAACAACATATTGAACATTCCACTTCTCCGTGGAACTCTCCAATTTTTGTCATAAAGAAAACTTCAGGTAAATGGCGTTTACTTACAGATTTACGTGGAGTTAATAACTCCATGTTCCCCATGGGGGCTCTCCAGCCTGGGGTACCTTCACCGGCTGCCTTGCCGAGGGATTGGCATACAATGGTAATTGATCTACAGGATTGTTTTTTCACTATCCCTGTACATAAAGATGATAGGAAACGTTTTGCCTTTTCACTTCCTTCTATAAATAGGCAGGGACCTCACCAAAGGTTTCAATGGAAGGTTTTGCCTCAAGGCATGATGAATTCCCCTACGATGTGTCAACTTTATGTTGACGCTGCCTTGCGTCCCGTGCGTCAAAAGTGGCCTCAGGTGTATATAGCTCATTATATGGATGATATTTTGTTTGCTAGCCCCCATCAAAATGAGTTAGAAGAAATTTTAAAATTACTGCCAGAGTATTTTATTCCTTTTGGATTGGTAATTGCTCCAGAAAAAATTCAAAAAGGAAATATTATAAATTATTTAGGATATGTGATAGAAAGAAATACTGTTAGACCACAAAAAATAGCTATACGAAGGGATAATTTGAAGACTTTGAATGATTTTCAAAAATTATTAGGAGATATTAATTGGTTACGGCCATCTTTAGGTATCCCTACTTATCAATTACATAATTTATTTGATACATTACAAGGAAATCCTGATATTCATAGTCCCCGACAGCTTACTGCGGAAGCAGAAAAGGAATTACAATTTGTGGAAGAAAAAATTAAATCCGCTTTTCTTACTCGCATTGATCCTTCTTTACCCTTGACAATGTATATTTTAAATACATGGCAATATCCCACAGCTATTATTGGACAAAAAGAGTTGCCTGCTGAATGGATTTATACTAGACATCATTTTTCAAAAAATATCACTCCTTATGGTATTCAGATTGCATATTTGATAGAACAGGCTCGAGATAGAGCTATAATTATGACCGGATGTGATATTATGGATATAATTATTCCTCTTTCTAAAGATCAATTTTCATTTTTGTTACGGAATATAGAGGAATTACAGATTGCCCTTGCAGGGTATGTGGGACAAATTAATTACCATTTTCCTAAAGGAAAATTATGGGATTGTTTTCGTAAACAAGAATTTATTATTCAGGATATAATTAGTGAACAACCTTTGGTTAATGCACCCACTGTGTTTACAGATGGGTCAAAAACTAAAAGTGCATATTGGACAACTAAAAGGTATTGGGTTCAAAATACAGATTTTAATTCAGTCCAACAAAATGAATTATTTGCCATCGCCCAAGTATTAAAAGATTTTCCCTCGGCTGTGAATATTCTTGCTGATTCAGCATATGCTGTTGGGGTCGTTAAAAATGTATATACTGCCGTGGTATGTTCTAATAAGTCCAACCTACTTAGTTTATTTTTACTCTTACAAACTTTGTTAAGAAATCGTAATACTCGTATTTATGTAACTCATATTCGCTCTCATACTAATCTTCCTGGTTCCTTGGCTTATGGCAATGCTCAAGTAGACGCTT
Organism: Phoca vitulina; assembly: GCF_004348235.1. Classification (NCBI taxonomy): domain Eukaryota; kingdom Metazoa; phylum Chordata; class Mammalia; order Carnivora; family Phocidae; genus Phoca; species Phoca vitulina. Next base: position 8,353,339 of record NW_022589741.1, read on the forward strand.
TGGTGTCATTTGCATCTGCAGACGAGGAACATAATTTATTGCATACCAATGCTGGTAGATTACATGTTCAATATAAAATTCCTTATCGTCAAGCAAAACAAATTATAAAACAGTGTCCTATTTGCAGACCTTTACACTTACGTGCTGTAAAAGCTGGGGTTAATCCTCGAGGAACTTATGCCAACGAACTTTGGCAAATGGATGTTACTCATGTGGCACAATTTGGTCGATTATCTTATGTACATGTTGTAATAGATACTTATTCTCAATTTATATGGGCCACAGCACAAATGGGTGAAACTACACAACATGTTATTACTCATTTATTAGAAACGTTTGCTGTGATGGGTTTACCTTCCAGTATCAAGACAGATAATGGGCCAGCATATAAAAGTAAAAAATTTCAAGCTTTTTGCTTGCAATATGGTATAATGCATAAAACAGGCATTGAATATAATCCCCAAGGACAGGCCATTGTGGAGCGTGCACACAGTACTTTAAAATTGCAAATTAAAAAATTAAAAAGGAGGAAAACAGATCATATATTATCATTTACTCAATCTAATGCACGTTCCATTTTGTCACAAGTATTGTTTACATTGAGTTTCTTGAATCTTCCGCAGGGAGATATTCTCTCGAGAGCAGAAAAACAGTTCATAGAGGGAGAGACGGCTCCTCTTCCCTTGAATGAACATATATGGTTTAAGCCCGCTGCGGATGCAGAATGGCAGCCAGGATTGTTGCTTTATAGGGGGAAAGGTTATGCTTATGTTTCCACAGAAAATGGACAAACCTGTTCCTGGCTCCCAGCAAGGTGGATCCGGTCGCGGACCAATTCGGACGGCTGTCAGGCGACGCATGGGGGCCCCGAGAGTGCATGAATCGTTGTTACAAGCTGATGAATCTCTCCTGCAAGCTATGGCTCACTTACATTTGGATAGGCGTCATCATTGGCGGCCTCCGCCTCTTGCTTTACCCACTTGGGGGCATATTAAAAAGCTTGCTGGGGAGGGACAGAAAATCTTGAAGCAATTTGAAGGACTAGACCCGAAGGGAATTATTCAGAGCTTAGGGCATACCGCTGGAGGAATCAAAATTTCATTAATTTTTGTTATATGCTGTTTTCTGTGCATGTATGTATGTTTTGTTCGACCTTCCCGAAAATCTATTGCCACTCTCTGGTGGGCGTTACTTTTTAAACAAAGGAAAAAAGAAGGAATTGAGGCCAACACAGGCATGTGAGCCTTCTGTGGCCGTGATTGTTTGTGTGCTGTGGCGCACGCAGGGTAAGGTCGGGAACGCCCAGGTCTGAGAGGGGGAAAAGTCTCCCTCGCCTTGTTGTGTGCCTATGCCTCAGGCATCCGGTCAGCTGAGAAATGGCTCCTGATGTTTCTAATAAATTGTTCCTTGTGACGCTCACCAGAGAGAATGGCTCCGTGTGCGGGAGTGTAATGATCAGATAACATCCTGCTTCAAATGTATATGCGGGGTGTTGTCTGATCCCAGCATTCCTGCATAGGATTTGATTCTATCTCTATGTAGTTTCGGGGAATGGGTCATGAAGTACCTTTGCACAAAAGCTGATCAGAGAATGAGATTTACTTAAGATATGTAATTATTCCGGTGCAACCGGAGTTGATTTGTTTTTGTCCTTTCTTGCGTAAAGAAGTATCGGGATATCTTAATGCTTACATTGTCAATCAGTAACAATATATTTTGATTGTAAAGAGTATATAAGATGTCAAGAAATAAACGGCAGTATGCAGTTGCAAGTGCTGCCTTTGCTCTGCATCCCCTGTGTCCTGGTGATTTCGCGACCCTTACCCAGGGACCCCAACGCACTAGACGTTGACACACATGTTTGAGTTTTTTCCAGTTTTTTTTTCTTGTGATTTATTTCTAGTTTCATACCATTTTGGTCAGAAAAGATGCATGGTGTGAGTTCAATCTTCTTAAATTTACTGAGACTTATTTAATGGCCTAACATGTGATCTATTCTGGAGAATATTCCATGCATACTTGAAAAGAATATGTATTCTGTTGTTTTTGGATGGAATGTTCTGTATATATCTGCTATATCCATTGGCTCAGTGTGTCATTCAAAGACATTGTTTCCTTATTGATTTTCTGTCTGGATAATCTATCGATTGATGTAAGTGGAGTATTAAAGTCCCCTACTATTATTGTATTGCCATCACTTTCTCTTCTTATGTATTTAGGTGCTCCAGTGTTGGGTGCATAGATATTTACTATTATATCCTCTTATTGTACTAATCCTTTTATCCTCTTGTCTCTTGTTACAGTCTTTGTTTTAAAGTCTGTTTTGTCTAAAATAAGAATTACTACCTTGGTGTTTTTTTCACTTCCATATGCATGGTGAATGTTTTTCCATCCTTCACTTTCAGTCTGTATGTGTCTTTAGGTGTGAGGTCTTTTGTAGGTTTCATATAGATGGGTCTTTTTTTTTTTTTTGATCCATTCTACCTACCACTCTATGTCTTTTGATTGGAGCACTTAAGCCACTTATATTTAAAGTAATTATTTATAGGTATGTACTTAGTGCCATTATAAAATTTGCTTTCTGGTTGTTTTTGTAGTTCTTTGTTCCTTTCTTCTTCTTTTGCTCTTTCTTTGTGATTGATGAGTATCTATAATATTTTGTTTGGTTTTCTTTCTCCTTATTTTTTGTGTATTTATCATAGGTTTGAGTTTGTGGTTACCATAGAATTCATATATAACATCCTAAGTAAATAGCAGTCCATATTAATTCTATGATCATTGGTATTCAAATACATTCTTAAAGGGAAAAAAAACAGAAAAAGAAAAGATCTTTTGTCTTTTTCTCATTTCCCCTTCTCTTCCCTTTTTATTCCCTTCTCCACATTTTATGTATATGTGTCATATTTCACATCTTTTTATTCCTGTTTTTCTTATGTCTAATTATGGTTGTTTCTTTTCCACTTAAAGAAATCCCTTTGACATTTCTTGTAAGGCTGGTTTAGTAGTAATAAACTCCTTTATTTTTTATTTGTCTGGGACACTCTTATCTTTCCTTCAAATTGGAATGATAACCTTGCTAAGTAGAGTATTCTTGGGTTGTAGGTGTTTTCTTTTCAGCACTTAGAATATATCATGATGCTCCTTTCTGGCTTGTAAAGTTTCTGCTAACAAATCAGCTGATAGCCTTATAGGTTTTCCCTTGTAGGTAACTTTTTGTTTCTCTCTTGCTGCATTTAAGACTCTCTTTATCTTTAATCTTTGACATTTTTATTCTATGCCATGGGTGTGGACCTCCTTGGGCTTATCTTGTTGGGAACTCTCTGTGCTTTTGGACTTGGATGTCTATTTCCCTCCCTAGGTTAGGGAAGTTTTCAGTTACTTATTTCTTCAAATGCGTTTCTACACCTTTCTTCTTCTCAGACCCCTATGATGCAAATGTTTGCTTGCTTGATGTTATCCAAGAGATCTCTTAATCTCTCCTCATTTTTAAAAACCTCTTCTTGCTGTTCAGCCATGTGCTTTCCATTACCATTACCCTCTTTTCCAGATCACTGATACATTCTTCTGCATCTGTTAGTCTAGTGTTGATTCCCTCTGCTAGTTTTTAGTTCAGTTACTGTATTCTTCAACTCTGATTCTTTTTAATATTTTCTATTTCTTTATTGAAGCTTTCATTGGGTTCTCCTCTCTTTTCTCCAGCCCAGTGAATCTCTTTAGGATCATTACTTGAAATTTTTTATCAGGTATATTACTTATCTCTGTTTCACTTCTTTCTCTGACATTTTTCTTGTTCTTTCTTCTGGAGCATATTCCTCTGTCTCCCCATCTTGCTTGACTTTGTTTGTTTCTATGGATTAGGCAAACTGGTTACTTCTTCAAAACTTGAAGGAGTGGTCTTGTGTATTATGTCCCCTATGCACACTGTTTGTGCTTGGTAGCCCAGTACACTTTTCATCTAATTGTACTGGGGCAACAAGATTGTTTCTACTGTAAATTAAAGTGCATTTTCCAGCTATCATAGATTTATATCTCCCATCCCCCAAATTGTGATATACTGTAGAGTACCAGAGTACACCTCCCAACAGAGGAAGAGGGATTTCACTGAGACACAGGAGGACACCTGCTGACCATGAGAATTATAAGGTCTTCATTCCCTCAAGAGGCTCACACAGAGGCCACATGACCCCCTAGAGGGGGCAGGATTGCGAGGCCCCAGATGTGGTTTTGAGTCACTTGATCACTTGCTTGTAAAGGTGTTAGTTCTTATTATCAGAGGCAGCCTCTGGCTGGTTGGAAGGTTGGATTTAATAACGTGTACCTTCCTTCTTCATCTCAGTTCATGAATTTCAGCCATTTCCCTTTGACCCTAAAGAAGCCACAAAAGAAAAGGGGCCAAAGAAGCTTGGTGGTAATTTGTCTTTTTCTTCTACAAGCTCTAAAAGCTGGTTTTATGAGACTGAGATCAGTAGGTAGGATGAAGGCTGAGGAACTTCACCTAAACCTATGCCACAGCATCCTCACCATTTCACCCCCGGCCCTACCAACAAGACAAGGAACAAGAGTCTTAAATAAACAGTTGGAATAGGCAGCACTGCACATTATCCTATTGGGCAGATAACTCCCCTCAAATCCCCTCTTCCCTAGACTCAAAAGACTCCACCACATTGGGTAGGCTGGAAAGCTACCAGCAGTTTGGGGGATCTGGAGCTGCCTTTTTCATGTGGATGATAAAGAGAACATAGGAGGGACTATTACCTGCAAGAGTGGTCCCAAAATGCCCTATAGCCAGGTCCTTGCCACAGCTTGCCTCCAGGGCAGACCCCACTCTCAGGTTGGATTAGAATTTAAAAGAAATTACAGATGTGGGGACCTTGTTCCATTGCTGATATGAACAAAACAACCAGAAAAGACACCTTGAGACAATTGGAAAAATTTTAACATGGATTAGACATTAGATAAAATTAAAGATTTACTTTTGTTTTATTAGAAGTGAAAATGGCCAGTGTGTAACATCTAGCACTACTTAAGGAGATAGGGCCCTCAAATTTCATCAATCTAGGGGTGCCTGGGTAGCTCAGTTGGTTAAACGTCTGACTCTTGATTTTGGCTGAGGCCATGATCTCAGGGTTGTGAGATCAAGCCCTGCATCAGGCTCCATGCTAGGCATGGACCCTGCTTAAGATTCTCTCTCTCCCTCTCCCCTTCTCCCCCTACCAACTCCCAACATACACTCAAGCTCTCTCTCTCTCAAAAAAAAAAAAAAAAAAAAATTGTCAATCTATTCCTAATGGTAGTTCCATCCATTCTGCAGAGATGCATGCATCCACAATCATAGACTAGAACCACAGAATCATGTAACATAACCTCCAATTCTGATGCCAGGATTACAAAGCAATCTTAATAAGCATAAATAAGCTTCTCACACAGATCTGTTGATGGGAAGAGAAATATTTAGGTCATGGGCATTCTGGTCTGCATGATATTTATTTCCTTAAGATTATCAAGATACTACTCTGGTTTATGTGTAAGACCACCATGATTTGATTCCTGTGGCTCTATCTCCAGACTGATTCCAGTCCACTCTGACACCTGAAGGATCAGGTTTCTAGATCTGCAAATAAACGACACCAGTTTTTTTCCATCTCAACACTTTTCTTTTTATTAGTTTAAGGGTAGAATTTAGTGATTCATCAGTTGCATATAACACCCAGTGCTTATTACATCAAGTCATCCCAACACTTCTTCGTGTATTCATTGTTCCACACCTTCTATCCCAGTCTACTTTTTCTGGCTAGCTCAAATTTGTCCTTTATAACTACAGTTTGCAGATTATTCTCTCCACAAAGCCTTCTCTAACCTCTGTATTTATCAGCACCTAGTTCAATGCCTGGCCCATCATTTGTCTTCATTATTGGGCTGAAAGTACCTTGAGATCACAATATTTATCAGAATCATTTTTACATCTTTCCAAAGTGCCAAGAACAACGGCTTGGGCACAGATCAATAAATACTCGTGTAATACATTAATGACAAAATGTAGCAAGTGTATTCTTTCTTTCTGTATTTCAAGGGAAAATATAATAAATAATCATGATACCAAAGCCAAACAAATCCAAAGGAACCTCCAGGAAACTAAAACGTGCTAATGTGCCAAGAGGTTTTACAAAGTAAGTCCATATGGGATTTTTAAAAACAACACAAGTGTTGTAGGACTTTATTGTGAATTGGATCTGCCAATATCAGTGTTGAAGAAGCCAATCCTGAAGCCAAATACCAGCTTTTGTTTCCCAAACACTGATTAAAACAAATAGTTTTCAGTTGCCATAGCTTTTGGATCAACAGATCTTCCTTGACTTACGATGGGATTACATCCCGATAAGTTTATCATAAATGGAAAATATTGTGAGTGGAAAATGCATTTAATACACCTAATCTACTGAACGTCCTAGCTTAGCCTAGCCTACCTTAGATGTGCTCAGAACATATACATCCGCCTACAGTTGAGCAGAATCATCTAACACAAAGCCAGTTTTATAATAAAATGTTGACTGTCTCATGTAATTGAATACCAAAACTGACAAAGAGAATGGTTGTATGGATGCAGAGTGGTTGTCAGTATATCGATTATTTACCCTCATGATTGTGTGGCTGACTGGGAGCTACACAGCAGCATGAAAGACGATTGTACAACATAGGGGGCCTGGGAAAAGATCACAAATTCAAAATTGAAAGTACACCTCACTTTTGCATCATTGTAAAGTCAAAAAATTACAAGTTGAGCCATCATAAGTCAAAGACCATATATATTTTTTACATGCACACTGAATATAGCAAGTAATATGGAAATTCTGGCTTCCTTCATTATCTGAAATTAAGGAACCTAACATCACTAGTGAGGCCAGAAAACCCACAGCTTCACAACCGCAGAAGATCACTTTTCCTTGGTTCTATGTAGCCAACTCCAGCACCATCCTTGTGGTGGTTTATCATCTCCAGTAGCCTATGCTTTAAAACTGAACACAGCCTCAAAGTAGCCTTCAAGTACGGACACTAGTTAAAACAAGATTAAACCCTGTATTGTTACATGAAAGCACCAATAGTATTTTTGACACTGCGTGTAGCCCCGATATAACCTAATTTTTTCTTACGGAAATTTAAGAGTATGTACAAAATTAGACGAGTGAAAAAAGGACCTAAAGTACCTTTCACCCAGCTTCAACAGTGACCAGTTGTGAAAGGAGAACTCAGACACAAAACCATTAAGAATGTTTAACTATTTTGCAAGGGAGATCCTACTTCAGAACAATTGAGTTCTCCAAAGAACACAGCAAGAAGCCTTTAGAAAAAAAGTGAGAACCTGCCAAGATTACAGTTTGCTCCTCAAATGATTATCCTATTGCAGGGGTTGTTATTTACAACAAATAATTATCCAGTCCAAAATATCAGTAGGACTGAGATTGAGAAATTGTGTTTTAGGGCAATGCCCAGATAATGACTCAGCTGAGAGCCAACAGCTGCTGGTGTCCCTCAGCATGGGGGGGTGGAATGAGGACATTCTCCTGAAAGGAGGATCTGGGTGGCGTGCACAGTATCCACTCTGTGCCTTGATTACTTTTAAAGAAAACTACTACTTAGAGACCTTAGTCTGGGTGTTAGGAGTGCTCACTGCTCCTCGTTTGGTCTCTTTTCTAGGCCTTTTCAGGGGACAGAGCTAGGAAATACTTTTTAAATCTACATTTATATGATACTTCCAATTCAAAATCCAAAACTATGGTATAACCCTTACATTTTGAGAAGCTTGGAAACCCATTGATCCTAACAGAGTTCGTGAAAGCTATCTGATTAGGCCTTTTTTGAATCTCATTAAGTTTACACTTTGGGTGGGGGGGTTACAAAAATGAAGGAGAACTTTGCATGTAGGTGTTCAAAAATAATCCAGAACATTAGAATTAGAAGGAACTTTAGAGATTATCTGGTGACCAAAACACTCATTTGCAAATGAACAAGGGGCCTAGCAAAGTTGATTGAACTTGATCCAAATTTCATAACTACTCAGTGCCCTAGGCAGAACGAGGACCAAGCCGCCTATCCCCTAACATTGTTTGTTTTCTGACCCTCCTCCCTACTATCACCACTCTCATGTTGCCAAACTGAGAAAATAGAGCAGGGGGGAACAGAAAGAAGGATGGCACTCACTTGGGATTTCGCAGTGCCTCAGTGGAACTGCGAACTCGGAGTGCAGATCTGCCTGAGGAAAGCACTGCTTACCCTCCTAAAACATTTGTTTCATTGTTTTTCCAAAGCACAATGTGCTGTGCCTTCCATGTTCTCTCCTTCACTTTGGCCAATGGCCAAGCAGTGACACACTAGGTTGGCCAAGGTTGGGCCACCTCAGCAAAACTAAAGAGTTCAATTAGCCAACCTGCTCAGGAAGAGAATTAATGATTGAGTCTCATTAGTACCACATACAAAAATAACCAAGCTGGCTACACTGGATAATGCTTCACTCCTCTTCAAATGAAGGATTTTTAAAGGGTTCTATCAATCCCTCCCTACACCTACTAAGCCTGTCCAAGTCAGATGTTTATTATTTCTCTTGGTGGTTCTTAAACTTTTCCAGTGAAGTCCTGGGAGAGAAGAGTTCCAGCTATATACACACACACACAGAGGCACTCGTGTGTAAATGCACAGCCCTGGGAAAGTGACCCAACACACTCTTTAGGAAATAAACACTTCTCTAAAGTCTTGTTTATCTTAAATATTTGTTTAAATCTCATACCTACTCTGTTTTTCATATATAAATAAAAGCTTAAAAGAGAAAACTTGTATTCCAGAAGATACAGTGTGTTTAACAAAGACTTTGAGAAGTCTACCTCCCCCACCCCCACCTTCCCCTCCCCCCACCCCAATCATGGCACATCTTCTATCCCCGTTTAAGAAGCTCTAGTTGAGAAACTGCTTATACAATAGATTTTTCTGCTCTGGAGTAGAATTCCTACTTTTAAAGGTAGTTTAATATTTTTTAAATTTGCATTTTATCTACTCAACCAATATTTATAGACTACTGTATTTGCTTTTATTTTAATAAAATCATGAAGCTGTGATAATGAAGATATTCATATACTTTTTATTTTATCAACAATAAAGACCTAAGTGTATTCAAACTGTATAAAATGTTACTATATTTTCATCAAAAATGCAAACTAAAGTAAATGTAAAACTTAAAAATGTAGTTTTTTCATATATTGTCAGACAACTTATGTCTCTTCTAAAATGTTCACAAAGCATCTATTGAAATTAAAAGGGAAGCTAATATAGATAGCAGATAATATAATGTCAACACTTTAAACTTTTTCAATTTAATTTTTGAAAAGTTAATGTTGTTAAATGGCTCATAAAAATAAGACAATTCCTCATTCAAAGTGTATTGTCCTTGTAGTTGCCAATGCAAAGAATTAGTGAATTGGTATCATGTTTCATAAATGTCATAGTTAGACCTTCATACACACAATTTAAGAGGGATATGAATTATTTAACATTGCAAAACATTGCTCAGCCCCCAAGTGCAACAGTTGTGAAACCACCCTAAATTTGTGAGCACGAAAGAAGTAAAACTACGCTCAGCACTCTCGGAGAACAATAATTGGATGTGGAAAAGTCTCTTCATTCTTGTTCAAGGAGAAGATTTAAAGACTTGATTAACTTGCCTTTCCTCTTAACTAAGCACTTCCATCATGCAAATGTCTGCCTAAACAGTAGTTAGCCAAGTGGATATGTAGGCTTCTGGCCACGCTATGTCAATGCAGAATGCTCCTTCGTAGCTTGTGAATGTGCGGTCAGTCAGAAATGCCCAGTGTATGGATGCATCATGGAGTAGAAAGAGTGCATGGACATGTCCCCCTCTACTCCGCTCCGGAGAGAACGCATAGTGAGAAGAGGACCTACACACAAAAAATTTACAAAGTGCTTTCCCATACGTTACCTACCTATTCAGTGAAGTTAGCATGTAGAACAGTTAGGATTATTACTACTTTACAAATGAGGAAACTGAGGCACAAACTACATTGAAGTAACTCTCCAATGATTACCTAGCTACAGTTTGGTGGGGCGATACCAGAACCCAGGACTCCTGGCTCCCTACCCACAGAACCTTGCTGCCTCATGACCAGCTTCTTGACTCTCAGAGTCGCTTCTATATTTATGGCAGGATTTTGTGATAAAATACTACGTGAGTTGAAAAGAATAAAAGAACCATATGTTTTGCCCTCTTAAGTGTCTAAGGATTTGGAGGTTCAGGGGTGGAGAGAAAGGAAGTCTTTTTAATAGATGTTTTCTGAACTTGACTGCTGAACTTCAGCATCTTGGAAACAACATACCTAAAATGTTTCTGATCAAACAGAGATTATGGGCACAACAGTAAAATCACTGTATTTAGTCTCCTGGGGTGTAGGCAGCCTCTTCTTTCATCCTTTTGATTTGAATTTCCTTGGGCTACTGGATGGGATATTGTCTGTTGTTACGTGGCAATTTAAGACGGGTAGCTAAGTAGCATAATTGTTATTTACCGCGTGGTATGCCCTATTTGGGAGTTGGAGGCTGAGCCTGACAGAAAATTAAATGTGATTTCTGCCCTCAGAGGTCTTCATTTTACTCTGACGAATAGATTTGCCATGTAAACACAGGAAAGAGGGGAGAACACCAACTTCGGGGGGAAATGGGGTAGAGATACACCCAACAAGACAGACCACTAAGAGAGGAACTAATAAATTTGATGATGAGTTGAAGAAAGCTAATAGATTCTTTTAGCCATAAAGCAAAGGCCGCAGAGGCTGCCTCTCAAGCTGACCCCCACACCTCTGATATTCTTCCCCCAAAGTATCTGTACAGGTTACGTGACATCTGCTCACAAAGAGGTTTTTGGTGACATTCTGTCTCCTTCACACACACACACACACAATGTACTCTCTCTCGCTGTCAACTCTGCCCTCAAAAGCAAAAAAAAAAAAAAAAAAATCCCAGGGCACTAGAAAAATTATCAAATCTTTTGATAACTATCAAATTTAGTCTTGGATGGATGTCTACTTAGGAAGGTATTTACAACAAAATATGACTGACCAGTAGAGGGGGCATGAGCTTCACATTTGGTGTTCCTTAAAGAAATAAGAAACCAGAAAGAAGAATGAGGTCACAAAGAAGAGTAAATTAGGCATAGAGCAAATTCACAGCCACCAAAAACGTTTTGTGAACATTCCTTATCTTTGCGTTCTTGCGTGGGCATATGACAATGTGCATACCAGAGGAATGAACCCAACAGTGCATGACCTTTCTTACTTGAGCTCTTCTGCATTCAAATTCGTATTACTCGATGATATGATAGGTGACTTCATTTTAACACAGTTTTTCCATTATGACACAGATGCGCACATTCCTCAGCTTGCCGTGGCACCCTTGGTGTGGCAAAATACTTCAGAGTTAGGTGACTTTTTACCCTCACATGTCTAGAGATTGTTATCCTCAGCAGAACAACTGCTCTTGGTTGATTCCGTAGTGAGTAAACCGGTTTCGGTGACAGGGAGCCTTATCCCGTCAGTGACCCAGGTAGGCACGGGAGTCACATAGAGGAGTCTTCAAAATCTGGATTCCACCCTGTGCTCACCTGGTGGCCTGGAGCAAATGATGTTAACTCGCTAAGATTTGGTTCATTTGTAAAAAGATTATAATAGAAATCAAAACTAGGTTTGTTGTGGGATTAATTATAACATAATAAACCAAAACATGGGGGTGGAGGAGTTGGTATTATCCTTGCCTTTCCACTCAACTGCATGGATTTGGATTATCTTTGATTCATGACACACTGATTATTGGCCTAAGCATGGCCCTCTTTTGTTTATATGTGCTATGCACTTATTTGTGTGTTTATTATTAATATAAGTACTTGTGAACCAGCCACCCAATATAAGAATTAGAACATTAACAATCCTTCACACCCACCTCTGGGCTTCTCCCCAATCTATTCTTCTACTGCCCCTTGAATCTTGCAATTATTATTATAACTTTTGAAATTACAGCTCTATCACACATTTGTATTTCTAAAGATTTTTCCATTTTCTTTTGTTTTTTAACATGATTAAAAGGGTGTTAAATTCTATAAAATCTTTGGGAACTTCCTTTTTTTAAAAAAATTGTATTGCTCAGATTATTTGTATTTTTGTTTATAGCAATTTATTTGGATATATAATATGCCATTTATTTATCCATTTCCTATTAATAAATATTTGGGTTGTTTCAAGTATCTGTCTTACTAAATGTTGCCAGTGCTGCTGGGGATGTTTTTAACGTCGCTTATGATACATAGAGTTTTTCTTGGATGTATACTTAGAAGTAGAATTGCTAAGTTACAGCATATGGAAATGTTCAATGTTTAGATAATGACAAACTTCCCAAAGTGGTCATAGCCATTTACACTCTTGTGAGTTTATATAAGACACCCTGTCAGTTCACATTTGCTGTAATAATTGGCATTGTCATATTCCCTAATTTGCCTCGTACTGAATGAGTCTAAATTGGTATCTCATTGTGGTTTTAATTTGCCTTCCCCAATCAATAAAGTTGACCATCTCATAATGATTTTATTGACCATATGTGTTGTCGCCTCTGAAATTCCTGTTTATATTTCTTGCCCACTTTCTGTTGGCTTGTCGTTTCCTTATTGAAGAAACCTTTAAAAATTCTTCCTATTGATCTTTTGTTGGCCAATTAGGTTGCAAAAAGTTTCTTCCAATTGGTACCTTCTCTTTTTGTAAGAGTCTTTTGATGTTCAGATCTTAATTTTAATATAGTCAGATTTATTGATCTTCTACAGTTAAAGGCTTTTTTCTTTTTTAAAATTTAAAGTCAATTAACCTATAATATATTACTGGTTTCTGAGGTAGAGGTCAGTGATTCATCGGTCTTAAATAATACCCAGGGCTCATTACATCATGTGCAGTTAAAGGCTTTTGTGCGTGTCTTTAATAAATGCTTCTCTACTCCAAAGCTAAGAAGATATTTACCTGTATTTTCTAATAAATTTGTAAAATTTTACTTTTAATATTCAAGTCCTTAATTTATCTGGACTTCATTTTTCACATATGATATGAGGTAGGGATCAATATCCGTTTTATATAGATGATCATTTTTATACAAATCCATTTATTGGGTAGTCCCTTCATTCCCTATTGATTTGCATGCTACATCTATCATATAATAAAGTTCCATAAATGTATGGCTCTGTTTCTGAGCTTTTCATCTGCCCAAAGGTTTATTTTTCTACTTTTGAACAAATACCATACTATGTTTATACTGTAGCTTCAAATTAAATCCTGTTATCTAGTAAAGCAAATCTTTCCTCCCTACTCTTGTTCTTTAGAAATGTCTGGACTTCTTGGCCCTTGACTCTTCCACATAAATTTTAGAATAAGCAACCAAGTTCCATTAAAATCCTATTGAAATTTTTGTTGGGATTGTAGTAAGCCTATAAACCAATATGAGAATTGAAATATTTACAATCTTAAAAGTTTTTTCCATTAACGAAATAAGAAATATCCTAGGATTTCGCTTCATTTATTTAGAACTTCTTTCTTTAGGGAATCTCAATAGTTTTACATTTTCTTCACGGAAGTCCTACACATGTTTTTAAAAATTTTTATCTGACCTTTTAAAATATGTCATAAATGGTGCCTTTTGTTACATTTTATGGTTATTTTGGCATACAGGAATTAACTGACTGCTAAATTCTCCTTATTTCTACTTGCCCCAGGAGTCCTTGATTTTCTCTGAAGCAATCATGCCATCAGCAAATAACGACTGTTCTATTTCCTCCTTTCCAATTCTTATGCCTCTACCTTCTTTTTCTTGCCTTACTACACCAGCTAAAACTGTTGATACGGGGTCAAACAGAAGTGGTGATAGAGGGCACCCTTGTCTCATTCCTGATTTTAAATTGAATGCTGCTATTGTTCACCATTAAGTATAATGTTTGCCATAATGTAATTATCTTTCATCAGGTTAAGCAAATTCTTGACTTGCTAAGAATTTTTATCATGAATTTATACTCAATTTCTATGAAATATTTCTCCATATCTTTTATTTTTTTAAAAGATTTTATTTATTCATTTGAGAGAAAGAGAAAGATCATGAGCAGGGCGAGGGGCAGAGAGAGAGGGAGAAGCAGACTCCCCACTGAGCAGGGAGCCCGATGCGGGACTCGATCCCAGGACCCTGGAATCATGACCTGAGCCAAAGGCAGATGCTTAACTGACTGAGCCACCCAGGCGCCCCTCTCTGTATCTTTTAAAATGATTGTGTTATTTTTGTCCTTGAAGCTCTTAATGTTATGAATTACACGTACATATACTCATCTATTTGCATACTTCAGGAAACTGTACATGACATATCTTACTTTGTATACTCTGTTGGGACTTAGTTTGCAAATATTTATTTAGGATTTCTACATTGAGGTCCCAAGCAAATAATCTGTAATTTTCCTTTCTTATACTCTCCTTGTCTTGTTTGGGGATCAAGATTACATGGTCATGTGATGTAATGAGTACTGGGTGTTACACGCAACTGATGAATTACTGAACTCTATATCTGAAACTAATGATGTACTATATGTTGGCTAATAGAATTAAAAAAAAAAAGATTACACAGCCTCATAAATGAGTCAGGGAATATCCCTCTTTTTCTATTCTCTGTTACACTTTGTAATAATTTTTAGTATGTTTTGTGAAAGTTTAGTAGAATTTGCCTACAAAACCAATGGTCTTGGGAGCCCGGGTGGCTCAGTCAGATAAGCAGCTGCCTTTGGCTCAGGTCATGATCTCAGGGTCCTGGGATCAAGTCCCACTTTGGGAGCCTGCTTCTCTCTCTGCCTGCTGCTCCCCCTGCTTGTGAGCTCTCTCTCTCTCTCTCTCCCTCTCTCTCTCTGTCAAATAAATAAATAAAATCTTATCAAAAAACCCACTAGTCTCAATGTTTTATTTGTGAGATGATTTTTAAATTGCCTTAATGTCTTTAATAGTTGTAGCACTCTTAAGGACTTCTATTTCTTCTTAATTCAATTGGTAAATTACAGTTTTCTAGAAATCTGTCCATCTATTTCAAATGTGTTTATGTAGTGTGGAGATATTATGAACAACAAAATGGACAACTTTGCCCTCAATTTCATTTATGTTTCAGACTCTTAAAGTTTTAAAGTTGTGATTAAAAGATGGCAAAGGAATACTAGTTTTTGAATTACTTTTTTTCTTTGATCACTCTTGCCACAGGCTTGTCTTATTTTACTAGTTTTTTCAAAAAACCAACTTTTGGTTCTGTTGATCTTCTGTATTATATTTTTGTTTTCTATTTCATTAATTCTGGCTATTTTTCTCTCATCTCCTTTCTACTTCCTTTAAATTTATTGTTTTACTTATTTTATCTTTAAAGTGTTTAACTTAAAGACACCACCTCTTGATATTGTGTAGAATTTAAGTCTAGGTTATTATAAACAAACTTTCTTGTTCTCTTTTCTCAGTCTTTGCTAATTTTTGAAAGACAGCACCAAATTGTATTCAGGTATTTGATTATCTTCATACACCTCTAGCTGCATCTCTTAAATTTGCTTTCTTACTTGAGCCCTTTTACCCATAATGTTTTCAATACGGGTCTTTGTGTAACAAAACTTTTGCGGCTTTATATGCCTGAAAATATTTTTATTATGCCAAAACATTTAAATGACAATTTGACTGGATATAAATTTAGGCTCAAAGCTCTTTTATTTTTTTTCAGTACTTAAAAAATATTGCCATTGTTGGGGCACCTGGGTGGCTCAGTCAATCATGGGGTCCTGGGATCAAGCCCCATGTCAGGCTTTTTTCCCCCATCATTTCCTAGTTTCATAATTTTCCTCTACAGTTCCTCCAACATTGATCTTGGGGTCAGCATCCATCCCATAGTAATTTCTGTCTTGGCTATCAGGCTGCCTGCTCAGCAGGGAGTCTGCTTCTCCCTCTGCCCTCCCCCACCCCCAAATAAATAAAATCTTTAAAAAAAATAAAAAATAAAAATATTACCATTGTCTTCTTGTCGCTCTTGTAAAGTCTGAGATCCTGATGATTCTTAGTCCTTTATACTTGATCTGCTCTCTCTCTCTCTCTCTCTAGAAACTTTTAGAATTTTATCTTTGCCTGTAAAAACTTTTATTTTATTATAATATTCCTAAGGTTAGTTTCTCCTTATCACTCTTGTTTGGTACTGCATAAATATGAGGTCCTACAACTTTAATTCTGGGAAATTTGTTTTCATTTCTTCAAATATTTCTTCTCCACTTTTATTTTTCTCTCCTTGAAAGAGGACTTCAGCTACCTCCATTTTGACCTCAAACTTTCTAATTCAGTAAGTTCTTCTTTCCAGCTTATCTCTTGACTTAGGCAAAAGACCCTGCAGGCAGAGCACCCCCTGATGGAAACTGGAACTGCTCCCTCGAGCAACAAGGACTGCCCCGAGCCAGCAGGACCCTGCCCATGGCTGACCCCAAGACAATGATCCACTTGACTTTTACTGCCCACCTGTATACACCGACCAACTTTTGTCCCACATTTTCCTTAGGTAAACCTAGAAGTATTTTCAGCACTTCAGAAACCGTCTTTGAGACGTCAGTCCGCTGTCTTCCTGGTGTTGGCCTCACTGAAATAAATTCCTTTCTTATTTCACCACCTTTGGATTTTTGTCAGTGGAGAATGACCAAACCTGGTCTGTTTGGGACCCCCAGAGCCGGGTACTCTTGTACCCCTGCATCCTACAACACTCCTCTTATCTGTAAGTTGAAGTTTGCATTGCAATTCAGTCTTCTTTATCTCTTGACTTTTGTTTTATATATTCTTTTTCTTCTTCCCTGCTTCCTCCTAGGAGAGCTCCTTAATCTGATCTTCCAGCTCACGAATTTGTTTTTCAGCCATGTCTATTCTATCTCAACTGTAATTTCTGCTATTACATATTTTTCATGCCTGGTATTTCCTCTTGACTTCAATGATTTTCTTACCAATTATTTATTATGTTTATTTTATATTTGTTAAACATTGGATTTGATGTATTTGCTTCTAGTGGCATCTTTAATGCGGGCTGCTGTTTTCTTTTGAAGTTGTGCTCCTAATGTGTCATTACTTTGGCCTGTGAGCATATATTTCTCTGATGGTATCAGCTATTCTGCCTGAGCATTTGGTGTGGGAAAAGACCAAAGGGCAAATCCCAGTCTGTGTCAACATCCAGTGAGATTAAGGAGGGGAGAAGAGATGGCCCTAAGGTGGAGAGCTCCAAACACCAGAGTACCATAATTAATTGCTCTGACTGGCCATCAGGCAACTCTTGAGGTCAGGGTCCTACCTTCAGGCCCACTCCACCCTCACCCCTCAAGGAGAAGCAGTCTTAAGAGGAGGTACTCTTAGATTATAAATCACCAGCCCCAGGGGCTAGAGGGAGTTGTGGTAGATTGTTCAGTAAATGCTCAAGGACAGTCAACCCCCACCACTTTTCCACACTCTGGCTTCTGGTTCCGAGGCCACTTATACCAGCAGTCTGAGCCTCTGTTGCTAATTCCACAGAAGTGTTTCAGGATTTCTTTTCCTTTAGTGCCCGAGGTTCTTGGTCATGCTGCTTCCAAGAATGAAGAGGTAGACCAGGCAAAGTTTATTGGGCAGCAATAGCAAAGTTTACTGGGCAATAGTACAAAGCACCCAAAGAGGGAGGGGACCCGAGGGTTGCCATTGGAGTTTCTAAGTCTAGGGCATTTTATGAGATTGTTGGAGGGCTATTTTAATTTGATTATCCCTCCATGCACCTGTCACCCAATCAGGTTTTTGTCCACACACTAATCTACCTATCAGGTAGTTGTTCACGTGGGAAAGGGTGGAGGGCTCCTTTCAGGATGGATTTAGAATAACAGGCTGGAGTCTTTTTCCTTTTAAGGGTAGTTTCCTCTTAGGACAGAGACCCCTTGCCCCTACCTGCCTTTCTTCAGACTATCCTCCGTTAGAAGGGTCCTGCCCCAGGCTTCAGTTGTACATACAGATACACACATACTAGTGCACACACATGCAAGTGCATACACACACACACACACACACACACACACACACACACCATGCTTCCCTGTGCCTGGGGACTTTTTCTGGTTTTTTTCCCCCCATCATTTCCTAGTTTCATGATGATTTTCCTCTACAGTTCCTCCAAGACTGATCTTGGGGTCAGCATCCATCCCACAGTAATTTCTATCTTGGCTAATTTGGAGCTTTACATAGGTTTGTACTAGACAAATTATGAAACAAGTATCCTTTGGGACGTTAGCTGCACTAGGACCGCCCAAGATTCAAAATCCCTGTTACAATGCTTACTTACCTGAACCTCTCATCCCCATCACCAGACAAAGGTCTCTGTGCTATTCCTTGCCTTCGTCACATTCCATTAATTGTTGCTTATCTTTTCCCTATGCAAATACCTAATTAACCCAATCATGAAGTTAATGGAAAAAATTTCAAATAGCAGAGAGGAAGGCCTAGAGACTTTCTCTTCAGGTGAGCAAAGTGCATTTTAATAGTGGTTTTCAGAATGCTTTTGCATTTGCTTTGTTTAATCCAAAGGAATAAGGCTTTATAGAAGGGAAGTAGCAGGCTGCTGGAGGAGACATTATAGGCAAATGTGGTTTTTTTTTTTTTAGCTTTCAAATTTCACTGTGTAGAATCACACAGCCATATAATAATTCCGATTAATGCTTATAAGCTAACAATTGTTGTAAGTCCATTTGTATCATTTCAAGTCTAATGGGTCAAAATCTACTTCATGATTTAGGATACATAGGATTTCATGTAATACGGTCCTAACATACACAGTCAGCCTATCTCTCTAATTTCCTTTGTAACTCTTCAGTTGTGACACTTTCAGCTTCTTCCCACCTCAAGATACAAATCTTTTCACTTTCATTGGTAAAGCTCTCCCTACATCTCATCCCCTGGCTAACTCCTACTGATTTTTCAGATCTTACCTTAAATGCCACTTCCTTAGGGAAACTTCTTGACCCCTACACTCCCAGACTAGACCAGGACCTCATGGTATGCAATCCCATAGCAGGCAGTACTTTTCTTTTGGAGCATTTACTGTAATTGCAATTAACCAGTGAGATCGGTGGGGAAGAGGGAAATTGGTATAACATACTGGGAAGCAGGAAAGAAAGCATTTGTGTTCATTTTTTTTTGAGCAAATAAATATCAGAGGCTTATTATGTTCCAGGTATTGTGGTAAGTAACTGGGAATACAGTGGGGAAAGAGACCATATTCCTCTTCGCTTTAATCTCTCATTCTTGAGGATCTTCCCTGGATCTTATCATCACCTAAAATAATATCTAACTCAAATATACTAGCAGAGACATGACTCCTTCTCAAGATCTTTCATGCCTTCATTCTCATTTATGCTCCACAAACTCTTGAGCCCTCCAGGGACACCTGGGTGACTCAATTGGTTAAGTGTCTGCCTTCAGCTCAGGTCATGATCCCAGGGTCCTGGGATTGAGTCCTACATTGGGCTACTTGGGCTACTTGCTCAGCAGGGAGCCTGCTTCTCCCTCTGCCTGCAGCTCCCCCTGCTTGTGCACTCGCTGGCTCTCTCTCTCTCTCTCTCTGGCAAATAAATTTAAAAAAATTTTTAAATACAAGCAAACAAACAAACAAACTCTTGAGCCCTTCACTTTCCCATCAGTCTCCCCACCCCTTCTTATCCTCCTGTATTCTCTCCAGACTGCATGGTACTTGTTATCAGTAATTTTCTTGCCTAATCCTCAACTCCCTTGCCCCTTCGACATCCAGCAATCTCCAGCCCTGTATCAATCTGACATCCAGGCTACCAAACATTGTTGGAAAAGTCCCATAACCATGAGGATTGGTATTCCTACCAATTCATGGTTTTCCCACCTCACTTTGGACCTTCTTGGAGCTTCCTATTGTCCAGCAAGTTTGCTATGTGTCCTAACCAACTTCCTCCCTCATTCTTAGCAGGTTTTTCACACCTCCACAACTCATCTCAAGCTTTCATTCCTCTACTCTCACACTCTGTGGATGATCTGCTTCCTACTTCACAGAGGAAACAGATGCCAAGGGCAAAGTTCCTGCACTGCAAACTACCCACTTACCTGCAGACAAAGGGCCCTTGCTTCCTTCCCCACCCACACCTGAGTAAAAGAAGCCTCCTACCTCCTCACTGAAGAGTCCATTGTGTTCTGGATTTCTTTGCCCTTTATTGATGATCTCTCATCACCTTTACTTCAATCTCTCTCTCTTCTGACTCTTTCCAAAAGTTCTCAAGTCTCTACCAATTAAAAAACAAAAACAAAAAGCAACTTCTCTTGATTTTATGTCCTCATCTACTTTCATTCCTTCACATACAAGTTTTTTGAAAAGAAATGGTCTATTCACTTTTCTTCACCACTTCCCACTCAAGCTTGGCTTCTGCCCTCAGTACTGAAATCCTGTGCAAAAATCATCAGTTATTTCTTCATGACTCAATTCGATTAATTCTTTCCATCTTTATCTTGCTTGACATCTTTTTAGTGATTGAAAGTATCACCTCAGGACGCCTGGGTGGCTCAGTCGGTTAAGTGGCTGCCTTCGGCCCAGGTCATGATCCCAGGGTCCTGGGATCGAGTCCCACATCGCGCTCCTTGCTCAGCAGGGAGTCTGCTTCTCCCTCTCTCTCCCTCGCTTGTGCTCTCTCTGTCAAATAAATAAAATCTTAAAAAAAAAAAGTATCACCTCCTTTTTGAAATTCTTCTCCTTTAAGCTCTTTTTTCTCTAGATTCTAAAGGTATTTTTCCACTTTCTATCCATTCTCATTTTATTTCTCTGGCCTCTCCTTGTCAGGGAGGGGATGCTTCTCTTTTTTTTCCCCCCTCCTGTGAGTGCTGAACAAATAAGATTCTGTCTTTTCCTTCATTCTTTTATTTGGAAGGCATGGGCTTGGGGGAAGGGATAGATTTTTTTTTTTTTTTTTGGCTTGTTTTTGTATTTCATCTTTAGACTAGTGATCTAAGCAAATAAATTTATTCCTCAGTCTTGGAAACTTAAAATATATGCAAATTTAAAAATTTTTGTGGTTAACATAAGAAACATAAGAAACTTAAGTTCAACAAACACTTAAACAATCCAAAGAGATCTGATAAAACTAGGTCATTAACGTGGAAGAAGAAGAGAGAGCCCTTCATGACCTGGTCTCCTGTCTTTCCATTTTGTCCGTGGACACTCTCATCACTAAGGCTCAAAGTTCACAATTGATGGCAGTTATCTGAGCACATCATGCCTCTTCATACCTTCAGGACCATTGCTCATGATATTTCTTCTTCAGATGCTCATCTAAACTTTTCCCACCTGGCCAAGGCTTACTAACCTTTACAACTCTGCTCAAGTTTCATCTCTTACAAGCCTTTCCAGCAAAACTGAAACTGAGCTAAACGCCTCTCCTTTGAGCTCTCCGTGCAAACCTCTTCTCTTGGTTTTCACCATGTTAATGGTGTTTATGGGTCTACTCTCCTCACAATAATCTTCTGAAGTAGCCCTGCTTTTAGCACTATTTAACAGATGACACACTGAGGCAGAGAAAGGTTAAGCAACTTTCCCAAGGTCAACGGCTAGTAAGTAGTAGAGCCACAATTCACACTCAAGCACTCAGATTTTAGAGCTCCCACTCTAAAGCATAAAATTCCCAAGGGCAGGGACTGTGCCTCATTCATGTTTGCATCCCCAGTGTCTACTATGGTGCCTAGCACATGAATGCAATAAATGTCAAAGTAAACTGCATTTGTGGAATTCCTTACCTTCAAAGAAGTTCACACCCTAGTGGGGTTAGAGAAGAATAGTAAAATACTCCAATAATAGAAAATAATGAAATAAATGGAAAGTAACTGAGAATCGAGTAGCTTATACTTTGAAACATTGGTATTAGAATGTTGAGGACCCTCTTTAGAATCTTATCCCAGCAGCACAGACATAGAATTTTCCTGGGGGCATCTGGGTGGCTCAGGCAGTTGAGTGTCCGACTATTGATTTGGGCTCAGGTCATGATCTCAGGGTCATGGGACCCAGCCTCGCATCAGGTTCCGCACTCAGCGGGCAGTCTGCTTGAGATTCTCTCCCCCCTCCCTGCCCCAACCCTGCTCGCGCTCTCTCTTTCTTTCGGTCTCTAAAATAAATATAAATCTTAAAAAAAAAAGAAAATCTTCCTGGAATTCATGGTTGTATGAAAAACCAAATCCAATGGATGTTGACCAATAAATTGTTGGAAGTCAAACTGGAAGATGTCAAGTGACAAGCCCTAAAACTCTGGCCCAGGTTTTGCCCTGTTTACCAGTTTACCATACCAGTCATGAACCTACTGTGCTCCACACATTTGTACTAGGAATGGTGATACAAAGACTAATTACCACAATAAAGATATAAAAGGCATGCTGGTAGAACTGGCCAATGGCTCCTCGAACAAAGATTAGGTAATATGATAGATGGCAGAGTGAAGCATCAAAATGATTCTATTATCTGAAACAATGGGCAAAATCAATAAGATGACATTTTAACTATCAGAATTTCCATTTATATTTTTAAAAAACCAATAGCCCAGGAAAATGTTAAGAATAATTGTTATTTTAAAAGACCCCGAGGTTTTAGTTGGCCTTAATCTTAACTCTGGGCTGTAGCTTCTAAAAAGAAAACTAGCACAATCTTTGGCTGAATTAGTATGAGTAGAGTGTCTGGATCAAAGGAGAGATGGGCCAGTATTCCACACTGCTTAGACTACGCCTGGGCTACTGTGGTTCAGTTTGGGGAAAAATATTTGAAGAGATATTGACAAGCCAGAGTCCAGAGAGGCACAAGAAGAAAAGGTAGAGAGCTAGAAACATAATTACCTAGATAGTGAATTTGGGAATGTTTTGCCTGGACAATAGAAGAAAAACATGATAATAGGTGTGTGTCTGTAATGTCTTACAGCAGAGAAAAGAACTAAAATGGGACAGAAGTCAGAAAGAAGCAGCTTTGAAGCCAATATGGGGTGTATTTTCTACTGAAATGAACTGTTTCACATAGATTACATGTGAGACGTGTAATGAAGCATGAAGCATGAAGCAGGAAACCACGGCTTGATGCCATCTGTCAAGTGTCTAGAGATTTCTGTATCAGATGGGAAGATGGACTCCTATGATACTCTCTGAGATCCCTTTCAAATCAGGATCCTAAGCAAATCTGTCATCTGGGAGGAGATACAAAAATCTTTGAAATTAATTTCAAAGTTTAGAGAGAATCACATGTTCTTCACATAGAGGAGATCCATTGTAGCTAAAACTGAACTTGAAAAATTGAAACCTAAGGCCTGGCTACACAGCCTTTAAAAGAGCCAAAGAAAGTTTTGCTTAAATAATCAATCCTCTAGTTTTATTTCCATAGTAGTTTCTTAAACATAGTGGTACCCACGTGTTCATTAACCTGACAGATTGATGCATATTTCAGGAATACCTGTGTTTTATACCCATGAGAAGCTCTTGTAATTGGCATAGGTCAGTGATTTGGATTTTCTCATGTACTTTCTGTCTTGTGTAATATAAAAAGCAAAGTTTTCATTGTAGCTTTGTAACCTCTTTTTTCTAAGCAAAGTCATCCAATAAAGATTCCACCAGTTTTCAGTTTTGAACTAAATCTAAATTCAGTCCTGAGCCTACTGGTATGTTGACTTTTATTCAGTCCTAAAAGGATAAAACAGTAAAAATGCAGATGTTGTTCACGGTCAAGGAAACATGGTACATATCTTGTTTTTCAGGTTTATGGGCTATCAGCTTCAGTAAAATATGTATAGCACTGTGATCCATGAAGGTTTTCTCCCTTCTCATTTCAAATCACTCTTTAATTAACTCTTTGCTAACTCCTCTCCTCATTCCACATTTTTATTCTAAGTTCAGTATGTCATAGAATTAATTCTTATCTCAGCTTCTCACCATCTCTTTTAATTCTTTATATACATACACGCTTTTGCCTTTTGACATGTTATCTTAACACTTTTTAATCACCTCAATGGCAAATACAGTGGACTCACAGCATTAGCTGGGCATATTGCGTTTTAAAGGTCAAGCAAATAGGAAATCTGGTATCCAGAGTACTCGACCTCATTGATACTAAAACTAGAGATGAAGAAGATGAGAATTGTATGAAGCTTCTCTGATCTTCTCTTTCTCCCTTTTATATTATTTTTCCTGATGTGTGGTGGTGGTGATGGTATGTGTGTTTATGTGTCTAGGGAAAAAAAAGAGGAAAGAAGAGGGGAAAGTGGGAGAGAGAAGGAGGAGAGGAAAATGAGAGTTGGATAATAATAATTGCTATAATGTATATGGTTATCATTTAATTGGAACAAAAGCACATAAGAGACACACACGGTTAAAATTGCAGAGGGAAAAGTTGATCTCTTGGACTGAGGGAATTGAGCTGCATCAGAGTGTCCAAGCTTGCAATATTTAGTCCACATACATTTCTCCAGCTTCTATTTACAGCTCCTGGTAATTTTCAGTGGTGCACCTGCTGCATTTCCAAGGGGGCAAGATTTGTTTTTGGCACAACTCCTCCTACTTCTCCCCTATCTCGCCTTCTCTTTCTCTGACCTCCAGACACTCAGCATCCTCACACTGATCTCTGGTTTACCAAAAACCTGTTGGTACTCCCTGCCATCTCTTTCTCCTCTTTCCAGCCCCAGATGAAGTCTTAATCCCAGACTGTACAAGGAGGTAGTTGGCCTGGTTATCTGATTAAAAAATCAGATAGAAAAGAGTCTTAATTTCTGTTCAAAAGGTGTACTCTAAAGAGGAGTTGTTGGCTTTAGTTGGGTCTCTATTTGCATTTTCTGGTTCTTGAGTAAGCAGCTTTTCATCAAATTCCCAAATTTCCACCCCCAGAGCACTTAAAACACATTAACCTAACTGGCAAAATGTATATGGGAACTCTTTTTGAGTTAGGGTATATATGTGGGCTTCTGGCTAGTTAAGACAAACCCTCATACTACTCTCATCAATCCAGAAATCTCACTGGTCTCACCCTCCTCACTTTTGCAAACAACATAATTCACAGTAGAATAAGGTATTGCTTGGGGAAAGTGCAGGACAGAAGCACAGTGAGCAGGTGGAGGGCCCAAGAACAAGCTGATCTTACACAAAAAGTATTAAATTAATAAAATGTATACATATACACATTAATTTTCATTAAAAAAATTAAAACAGGTTGCAAGAACAACACAATATCTACCATATACCCTTTATCTAGTTTTATCAGTTAAACATTTTGCCACGTTATCTACCTTTTCTAAGCCATTTGAGAGTAAATTACATATATCAAAAACTTTCATCCTTAAATACTTCGGTGTGTATCTCTTAATACGGCTGTGCTTTTTCATAACCACAATTATGAAATTCAAGAGGCTTAACATGTAAATAAAAATAAAATATTCATCTAATATACAATCCATATTCAAATTTCAACAATTGTCCTGAAAACATTCCTTTATAGCACTTTTCTCCCAATCCAGGATTACATGTTGCATTTAGTGACATGTCTCTTTAATTCCTTAAATCCACAACAGGTTTCAGCCCTTTCTTTATCATTCATGACACTGACCTTTTTTTAAAAGAGTATGGGCTGGTGGATGAGTAGGATATTTCTCAGTTTGCATTTTTCTGATTGTTTCTTTGTGATTAGATTTGGAATACGGATTTTTTGACTGGGATACTATGTAAGAGATACCGTATCCTTCTCAGTATCTCACGTCAGAAGATACATCATATCATTTTATCCCATAACTGGTGACATTAACTTTGATCATTTGATTAGGGTGGTGTCTGTCAGATTTCTCCACTGTAAAGGGGCCATTTTTACCACTCTGTAATGAAAAAGAAATCTGAGGATACTGTGAGAGTATGTAAACATCCTGTCTCAGTGATTTTAACATGTATTTTGATTTTAAGATCTATTGATAGATAATTCCCTATCTAAATCAATTATTACCATAATGGTTGCAAAATGGTGGTTTCTTAATTTCGCCATTTCCTCCAGTGTCTTAGTTGTCAAGAAGAGTTATTTCTCCTCTCCGGCCTTTGTATTTATTTATTTAATATTTTAAGAATAAATATGCACTTGCGTATTCTTTTTTGAAATTCATTGTGTTATAATCCATCTTAGTCATTATTCACTGGTGATGCTCAGTGTCCCAGTTTTGGTAAACGGAGGTAGCTTCAAGCTGGTTCCCGTTTCCTGTTGACTTGTTCTCCATCACTCTGAAAATCTTGCTTTCTGGCACAAGATCTTCATGGGCATTTTATACTTTCCCTCTTTCTGCCTTTGAATCATCCATTTCTCCAGAGTCTGGTTCCTTTCAGTAGAGATTGGCATTTAGAAAGCAAGACGTGGAGGCATGTAATATATTTCAAAATATAAAAATAACGCTGTTCCTGTTTCCTTGGGCCACTACATGGAAGACTGGTGTGTGGTGATTTGCAATCCTAACTCTACCCTCACCTGCATGACCCTGGCAATTCCCTTCATTCCTTGGGGTTTGATTCATCATCTGAAAAGAAATTAGATAAGGTAAGTATTTCTTAACCTCTTTCAGGGTCACCAACACGTTTGCGAATCTGATAAAAGCTACAGTCCCATCTCTCCAGAGACAATCTCAAAGAAGGAAAAATTCGCATACATTTTAGGGGGGTTGAGGCTTTGAAGCCCATGTATGGCTCCAAATCCCTGGATTAAGTGATCTCTAGTGTCTCTTCAAGCGCTGACATTCTGTGAGTCTGCAAGCGACCGTGCTACTGTCAGAATGATTCCTCAGAGACATCAAAATGCGGAGGGATTTATATAGAAACAGATGAGAAAGGGATGCGAAGAAAGGAGCCTGCGAGCAATGCGTTGCTCAGCCACAGCTCTTTGCAGGTGCCAAATTTGCCGGCGCACTGCAGTCTCAGGTGAGAGGTTTTGGCGGGAAGGCCCCCAGGTAGGCGGAGAACGCTGTTGCGGGGCGAGGGGACTGCAGAGCCGGTCCAGGTCGCTGCACCCCTCCGTTCCGCCCACCAGGGCTCGCTCTTGCCCTTCGGCTGGGTGGCCGAGGCACTGGGCGGGCCAGGAGGTGACCCCGCCCCTATCAGCCGCAAGGCGGCGGAGAACCAGGGGCGCCTGAGTCCGGAAAGAACGCGCCGTCCAGGCCCCGCCCGTCTTCTCTCGCTCCCTCCCTCCCTCCCTCCCTCCCTACCGCCGACGTCGGCGGTGCTCCGGTCGCCATGGTGACCAATCGAGGCCCGGTCCCGCCCCCGCCTCCCTGCCCCGGCCCCCTGACGTCGGCGCACGTCAGCGGCGGCGCGCGCCTGGCTGGGCCCAGCCGAGCGGGAGGGACCGAGCGAGGGAGCGAGCGGAGCGGCGTCGCCGGAGCCAAGCCGCGCCGCCGGCCCGCCAGCCCGCGCTCCAGTCCGCCGTGTCTAGCAGCGGGGCCCAGCATGGTCATGGCGGATGGCCCGAAGCACTTGCAGCGCGGGCCGGTCCGGGTGGGGTTCTACGACATCGAGGGCACGCTGGGCAAGGGTAACTTCGCTGTGGTGAAGCTGGGGCGGCACCGGATCACCAAGACGGAGGTGCGGCCCGGGGCTCGGCGGGAGCGTCCGAGGCGAGGGTCCGGGAGAGAGGAGCTGTTGGCCGGGAGGGGCGGCTGCGACCGGGTTGGGGGGGTTGCTGAGTCTAGCGGAGAGGCTGGGTCTCTGGCTGAGGCGAGGGGCCTGGGACTGTGAGGACCCGGGAGGTGCAGGGGGGTCGGTGAGCGCCGAAGGGCTCGGGGCCCGGTCACCTCGACCCGAGTGTCGTCCAGCTGGAAACCCGACCGGCCCGAGCTTTGCCTTCTCTACGCCACCGCCGGTGGCCGCACGGAATTTCTCCCGGAGCCTCCCACCCGGGCCGTGTCCTGATCTGTGGCCTCCGCTCCAGAGCCCAAGTTCCGCGTCTTCCCTGCTCTGAGCTGGGGGTGGGGTGGGAGGGGAAGTCTGGGTGCTCCCGGGCTGCGCGAGGAGGGACGTCGCCAGCCCCGGGGAAGGGGCCGCCTGCGCTCGGACTCCCGGGACAGGGCATCGCGCGGCCCCCAGGACCGCGGCGCCCCTCCCTGGCTCCGCGGGGAAGGGGCCCCCGTGGCCGGGAATGCCCGGACGGCCATTGTCCATCTTCTCTCCCTCCTTTTGCCAGACAGCGTCTCTGATTTGGTGTCAGGCTAGCTTGATCTCGTGCCTGAGGCATTTCCATCTAATACTCCAGACAATAGAACTGGTGAAAATGGTCCTCTCTGCGCTTGCACAGTCGGGGGCTCGGTCTCGCTTCGCCCAGGTTGTCCCTCGACCAGGTGTGCGTTCTGGTGGCGAGTGCGCGTTCCTTAAGCCACCGCTCATTCTGCCTCTACTCCGAGAGCCCTCGACTGCTTCCTGGCCGTGAATCCAGCCAGCATCCCCCACTCCACTGCACATTCTGATGCACCGTACATATTTTCTCCCAAGTCTCTCTTCTTACCTAACCCGCCCCCCTTCCTTCCACTGCCTCAAGCTGCTCTCCTCAGGGTCTCTATTTTAAGACGTGCAAATTAAATACTTCAGAAAAACAGTAGAAACAAAACCATTCTTTAGAATAAACCCTTGTGTTTTTGACGTACTCTACCCTGCCTTATTGTAGTTGTTCTGGAGTTTCGTCCTTTTTCAGGTTTTTCTTTCCCTCAGTTTTCATCCTACTCAGTCGATTTCCCCCTTATTAGTGCGAATGTGCTAGAGTTTGAATATGCAGTAAGGTAGGAATGGATTTTCAGAATGGCTGTGTGAGGTGAAGGGCGTTTGGAAACTGGAGTGATTTTTGTTGCTGCTGTTCTTGGAAGTTTTGCTTAATGTGAAGGAATCCATTTCCACAAAGTAGGGGCATGTGTCATTGTGTCGTCTTTACTTTTTGTCCTCCCCTACTAAAGGTGAGGCATTCCAAATCTGACTTATTTTATAGCATCAGGACCAAGGTCACAAATTTTCTCTCACAAATTTACCATTGTTAGCAATTATACTAAGTTTGTAATGATAAATAATGTGACTATAGTGAGATTACTTAATCTTGATCCCAGCGTTTCTAAAAATGAAGAAATTGATTCCATTCCTCTAAAGAACCATGGCCTGATCCCATGCTATTTCCCCATAAACTACATAAAAGAAGGCATTTTTAATGTGTATTTTTATATGAGTCCTTGCTTAATGACTGTAAAAATCAAACAGATTATGCATTAAAGAAAGCTTCTTGCAGAACTTCTGAACGTTTTTACGTGGTTGAATTTCAAACCCATTAGTTCATAATTTTTTTTCTCATCAGCTTTTATCATTATTGGCCATAAGATTTAATTAATTCAGCTGTTACTTATTAGGCCAAATTTAGATACTAGGGTATCTATTTAAGAACTGTTTAGGTGAGCTGGTAATGAGTGACACTTTCTCTTGAAGTTGACAGTTCAAACCGTGTCCCTTTTAAACTGATATATCTGGTAGAGCTAGGGGGCACTGTGGAGTAGTACCGTGGTTTAGCCATCAGATACTGAGATCAATGCATTTGTAATTGAAGACACAGGTCGGATCATGAAATACCACTCAGATCCTAGTATACATGTGTAAAATGATTTAATTGAAAAGCTAAATTTCTAGTCCGTAGAACCCATCTCCCTTTGCCTTTCCAAAGAAGGTGTCTTTAACATATAAAAAGAAATAATGTGAATTTAAGATGGGTGAGTATCCCTGGTAATTTGGTGTGAGTGGAAATTTTAAAGTTGAGAGGAACGAGGGAAATAGCAGGGTAATTAATGAAGAGAAAAGTTCTTGTAGATCTGAAGTTTTGCAAAGTTGCTCTGTGAATTTTTGTGGTAATTTGCATTAAGAATTGTTTAGCAACAGCACCTATAAAATTTTCTTAAAGTATACTATTAATAAGGATTTTTAAAGCAGTGTTTATTATCTTCATTCATTGGATAAATATTTCTGTCTTCAATAAATACAACTATCTCAAATACTGTAAATAAGATGGCTGGTGGAAACCTTAAAGTTTTATTTAACATTATTTTAGGTTCTCATTGCTGAACATACTACAGTATTACAGTGAGAACAATTAAAGTGGTATAAAGAGCAATATCAGCTAAATATCATGATTATATGTCTTAGAGAAATTTCTTCAGTATGGTTTAACGTCAATGTAAGTTTGTGTTTTAAAACTTAGAGGTCTTTTTTCCCAAGTTTGAACCCAAGGTAAATTTTAGGGCTTAGTTGAAACATCTCTGTGGTAAACAATTGGACCCTGTTATTTTTACTTGGCTCTTCTCTGTCTCTTGTTCTGAATCACTGAAGAATGATGTATTTTCTACAGAGATGGGAGATCCAAGACTGTTTGCCTTTTAGGAAAAGAAAAATCAGTACACACAAAGAGATCTTCATTTTGGTCTAATCTATCAAATAGCTTAACATTGTTTAAGAAGTATAATTACATCATCATCTGAAGCTGTATTCTCATGTTAGATCTCTATGTAAATTTTGCACACAAAAGGGAAGGCAGGTGGTGATAGAATCCAGCTTCCTAATATAATACTTCAGAAAAGCTTTGTAGTGTTGGTTTGTGGTTTATGAATTAGAGTAGCTAATTTTATAAAATTAGCATAATGGGAAAAGAATAATAGCATTTAGACTGTTAAACTATTTTAGGCAATAGTGGTTGCTAGTTTGCTATGCTCTGAGTGTCCTTGAGTAGTGTTTTATTTTATCAAATCTGTGCTAGCAAAGAATTTTTCTTTCTAATTGTATGGCTAATTTTTTTGTTGGTTTTTGTTGAATAAAATTCCAAAGAAGTCATTTGTACCCTTAAGTTGTTTTTGTTTTCTATTAAAGAGTCTTACTATAGAAAATATAAAGAAGAATATAGTGCACAAAAAGTACATGTGCTATTCCTCCACCAATGGGAGTAAATCATTCTCATGGCATATTTCCCTCTAGTCTTTTTTTATTATTATTTATTTTCCGTAGATGAGATCACATGCTGTATACACGTACATAAATTACATCCTCTTTTCCACTTATTGTATAGCATATTTTGCTTATTATATATAACTTTATAAAACGTTTTTAATAGCTGCATAGTGTTCTACCTTGTAGACGAATTCTATCTTACTGAACAGTTTTATTATTGAACATTTCCAGTTTTCACTTATAGTAAATAATTTGCAGTGAATAATATTTGTCTATGTAACTCTTTGCGTTTTTTTCCAGGGGAGGGGCAGGAAGAGGGAGTGGGATTTGGAGGTAAATTCCTAGAAAGGAAATTATTAAGTGAGAAGATACTATTGTCACATTAAGGAATAATATATATTATCAAATTGATCATGTTTATATTGAAAAATTTTAAAGTATAGATAAATGAAAAAAATTACCCATAATATCACCACCCCAGGATAACCATTAGTTATTTTCAGATCTTTTCTGTGACAGATAATTGTATTTTCCTCAATACCATACCTCATATAGTGCTTAAAGAGCATATAAATGTGTGGTCCATAGAATCTTAAAGCTGTTTCACAGAGGTTCTGAAAATTACTTTATTAAAAGGGCATGTTGGTGTTGGGCTACTTTGTTATCCTTAAGAGAACCCGGAATGCAAAATAGATAGCAAGGACATTCTGAAGACTGCTTTTGTTCACTGAAAAGCTT
The DNA here is from genome assembly GCF_004348235.1 of Phoca vitulina. Classification (NCBI taxonomy): domain Eukaryota; kingdom Metazoa; phylum Chordata; class Mammalia; order Carnivora; family Phocidae; genus Phoca; species Phoca vitulina. Next base: position 8,385,159 of record NW_022589741.1, read on the forward strand.
TCTGTGTGCATTTTGGGGTTTTTAGGTTTAGGCATAATTCTTTACTACCTTAATGTAGGTATTTTTTAAAGCTTTCCAAATAGTTAAAGTATCAAAATTGCATTTTTAGAGCGAGGATACAAACAAAAAGAATATTATATTCTGATTAGTGTTTCTTGAAGAGAACTTATTTCTTTAATACATTTGAATTTTATATTTTGCTTTCAAGTTTTAGGACTCCTCTCAGTAGTCTTGGTATTCATCTTGTGCTCTGCAATAGTCCATATTTCAAGAAGCAGCTATGCTATGTACAACAGAAGGACTGGTTATCAGATAACTTAATCACTATTATTTGTATCTGGGCCTATGTATGGTCTTTATAGTGTGTTGAAATGAAAACTATATTTGTCATGGAATATATGTGCTATATTAGAAACTGTTCTCTGGTTTCTTGGCACCCCAGACAAATAATATTTGACAAATTATTCTGCTAAATATTGCTCAAAGTGATCTGTTCTTTTTGGGGAGTGGTTGGGGACAAACATCCAAAATAAAAGTTGTGTAAATTTTTATATTCTGTAGAAATTTTTAACTTTAACAGAGTTTAATGCGTTCTGATTTTGATTCCACTGGGAAATTCTCTCTCAGTATCTGGCAATTAAGAAAACATTTATTTGGAAATAACTGAAACTGGCCTCCATTCCTGGATTCATATGATGACATTTGACTTATGGGCCACTGCTGATGGTAGAGTCAGTTTCCTTGGAGCCAAATGGATTCCAGAAATTCACTAAGATACCATTTTTTCCTATTTAGTGTACCTAGCACCTCTTCTGTCTTCTACCTCCATATTTTTTGAAAAAAGTTTTTAATGTATTTATATGCCTTTATTCAGAACATTTATGGAGATTGCTTTCCCACCCTTCAAGGAAAAATAGTGAGAAATCCCTATATCCAGTTTGAGATTATTGGAAGAATGAAAGACAGTTACATTTGGGGATTTCATCAGAAGCTCCTCATTTAGAAAACATTTTTAAAATACTTTAAATAGTTAAAGTGATAAATCTTGGATGAATTAGACTGAAAAATGCTAAAATTTGTTTTAAGTTTTTCTCTAAGATAAACATAGTATTTGTTTTTTTCCCCATTACAAAAGTATGCATGTTCATTGTAGATATTGTTGAAAAAGTCAAGAAAATAAACGTTCTTAATGCCACCATTCAGACCAAGAGATCACCACTATTAATATTTGATTCATATCCTCTTCATTATTCACATATATTGTATATGTTAGTAATGAAAATTGATGTCATCTATATGTTTTTTTATTTAATGTGTTAACATTTCCCCAAGTTAAAGTCTAAAGCATCGTTAAATAGCGTTCTTACGTATGATTGTATTTTATTTCATCAATTTCCTATTACTGAACATTTAGACTGTTTCTCTCTTTTGCTGTTTCTCTAAGGTAATGTTTCAGAGGGCATTTCTATATATATATATATATATATATATCTTTATGCGCTTAACTGATTATTCCCTCAGGGTAATCCCATGGCAGTGAAATTCTTGGGTCAAGGAGTATGTCCTTACATCTACATCTTATGGCATGAGATGCCAAATTATCCTCTAGAAAAGTCACACCTGTTAATTTTCACCAGGAAGAAAGCATTTGCCAGGACTATTATTTTTTAAATCTTTCCCAGTTGATAGAGAATAATATTTTTTTATTTTAATTAACATTTCTGATTTAACATTTTTCCTTTGAGTGCCTGGTTTTATAAGATGACTATTTGTTATTTCTTTTGTGAATTGTTTTTTGTCCTTTGGACCATTTTTTGTTTTGGGGGGGGGTTTTTTGTTTGTTTGTTTTAAGATTTTATTTATTTGAGAGAGAGGGAGCACGATCCAGGGGAGGGGCAGAGAAGCAGACTCCCCACCCAGCAGGGAGCCTAATGCGGGACTCGATCCCAGGACTCTGGGATCATGACCTGAGCCGAAAGCAACCACTTAACAGACTGAGCCACCCAGGCACCCTTGGCCCATTTTTAAAATTGAGTTGTCATTTTTGATGATTTGTTTAAATAATTTTTAAGATAGGAGAATATTTTTTAATCGTTTCTTTTATAGTCTTAATCCTCGGTTCAATTTCTATGGATCTAAAAATGTAATGACATTTACCTTTTCTCCAGTCTGTTTTCCTTATTCACCATTGGAAAAGAGAAATTAAGTCTTCATGAGGATTTACTGCATTATATAAATTCCTACCTTTTTAAAAGTCAGTTTTAGGGTGCCTGGGTGGCTCAGTCAATTAAGTGTCCACCTCTTGACTTTAGCTCAGGTCATGATCTCAGGGTCCTGAGTTCCATCTTGAGTTGATCTCTATGCTCAGCAGGGAGTGGGCTGAAGATTCTCTTTCCCTCCCCCTCTGCCTCTCCTCTCCCTCGCTTGTGCTCTCTTTGTCTCTTCTCTCACTCAGGTAAATAAATAAAATCTTTTTAAAAAATAAAAAATAAAAGTCAATTTTAATCTGGAAAAAAATTGTAGTTTATTTATACTTAAAAGATAACTAGAGAACTCCATGTTTTACTTTTGACTTTTACTGCTTTCAGAAACCCTTTCTTTGTAGGACCACTCAGTCACACTGACTTGTTGGTCAAATGTTCTGATTCCACCCATGATTTGATGTATGAGCTTGTAAAGTACATTTAATGTTTAATCTTGAAGATCTAATTGTATGGTAAGAATAATGCTCTTTGGTACTTCAGAGTGGTAAATAGCGCTGAAGCAAATATTACCTGAGACAGCAAGCATATGTTAATCCCTTCTGATTTGTTACTAGAAGTACTGCTCTTGTTGTGTAACTTCCTTATAAAGTCCCCCAAGCTACTTTTATAGTGTGGTTTCTTTAAGTGCATGAGATGAATATTTCTTTAATGAGAAGTGAAAAGCAATTTTTGTTAAAGACAGGATAACATTACCATTAAATTGCATTTTGAAAAGTGAAAAAAAAATCTTTCATCCATCAGCTTAACACTATTTCATTTCTGCTCATACATTTAATCCCTTGTCTTCTGTACAGATTTGTATTTTATATGTTCTTTTGTATGTATTATTTTTTACTTTGTTGGAAACATTTCTCTGTATGTAGTCTTCATTAATATTTACATTTTAGCAAATAATATAGCCATTTTATAGAGAATTTAGAAAATAAAATGAAAATGACTAAAATTTCACAGATGGAAAAGTTAGCATATTTGATAAATATAATAACTTCATTTCATTTTTTGTTTTTCCTGTTAGAAAAGTAATCCATGTTTACTGAAGAAAAATTGCACAGAAAAGTATAAAGCAGAAAAATAGTCCACAATTTTTTTCACCCACTGATAACATTTTTGTCATAGTTATATCTAGTTTTTCCTGGTCTTTTTCTATACATACCTTGTGTTGAGACTGCGCTCAAATACTGATTTTTTAATTTAATATTATAGTCTACGCAATCCTTTATATTAAGAAAAACTATTTAATAGCTGTATAACCATAACATAAGCTTACTGTAATTCACATAATTATTTCCCACTTACTGTTTCTATTTTTATATTACAAATAATATTCACTGAATATATTTACAAGTAAGTCTTTACCATCGTTTCAGGTTATTTCCTTCAAATAATTTCTCAGAAGTGGAATCCTTAGGCTAAATGGGATGGGTGATTTTTTTCTTTATTGAAATATAATTAACATACAGTGTTCTATTACTTTAAGGTGTACGACATATTATTCAACAATTCTATACATTACTCAGTGCTCATCACAATAAGTGTACTCTATTTAATTTTTTTGAGTATAGTTGATACACAATTCTACATTATTTTCAAGTGTACAACTTAGTGAATTGGCAAGTTTATACATTATGCTACATTTACCACAAGTATAGCCATCATCTGCCTGTTATATTGTCCCATTATGTTGCTATTACTGTATCATTGACTGTATTTGTTATACTGTGCCTTTTATTCCTGTGACTTATTCCATAGCTGGAAGCCTGTATCTCCCTCTCCCTTCACCCATTTTGCCCAATGCCCCACCTTCTTCTCCTCTGGCAACCATCACTTTGTTCTCTGTATTTACAGGTCTGATTCTGCTTTTTGTTGTGTATTCATTTGTTTTTGTGTATTTTTTTCAGATTCCACTTATGAATGGAGTCATATGATATTTGTCTTTCTCAGTTTGACTTATTTCCCTTAGCATAGTATCATCCTGTAGGTCCAACCAAGTCCGAAATGGCATGATCTCATCCTTTTTTATGGCTGCATAATATTCCTGTGTGTGTGTGTGTGTGTGTGTGTGTGTGTGTCTGTGTGTGTGTGTGTCTGTGTGTGTCTGTGTACTGATGGACACTTAGGTTGCTTCCATATTTTGGCTATTGTAAATAATGCTGTAATAAACATATGGCTGCATATATGTTTTTTTCAAATTAGTGTTTTTGTTTTCTTTGGGTAAATACTCATTAGTGAAATTAATGGATCATATAGTATTTCTATTTTTAATTTTTGAGGAACCTCTATACTGTTTTCCACAGTGGCCTTGCCAATTTATATTCCCACCAACAGTGCATGAAGGTCTCTTTCTCTCCAGATCCTCACCAACACTTGTTATTTGTCTTTTTGATTTTACCTCTTCCAACTAGTGTAAGGTGATAACTCATTGTGATTTTAATTTGCGTTTCCCTGATGTTAAGTGATGTTGAGCATCTTTTCATGTGTCTGTTGGCCATCTGGATGTCATCTTTGGACGAATGTCTATTCAAGTCCTCTGCCCATTTTTTAATTGTTTTTTTTGTTGTTGAGTTGTATGAGTTTTTTAAATATATTTTGGATCTTACCCCCTTAACAGATACATCATGTGCAAATATCTTCTCCCATTCAGTAGGTTGCCTATTTGGTTTTACTGTTGGTTTCCTTTGCTGTGCAAAAGTTTTTATTTGGTTTAGTACTAATAGTTTATTTTTGCTTTTGTTTCCCTTGCCAAAGGAGAACTATGTAGAAAAATGTTGCTATGGCCAGTTTCAGAGAAATTACTGCCTGTGCTCTCTTCTGGTTTTTTATGGTTTCAGGTCTCACATTTAGGTCTTTCATCCATTTTGAGGGGTTTTTTGGGGGGTGTGTATGGTGTTAGAAAGTGATCCAGTTTCAGTCTTTTGCACGTAGCTGTCCAGTTTTCCCAGCATTTGTTGAAAAGACTGTCTTTTCACCATTGTATATTCTTGCCTCCTTTGTTGTAGAGTAGTTGACCATATAAGCATGGGTTTATTTCTAGGCTCTCTGTTAAGTTCTGTTGATCTGTGTGTCCGCTTTTGTGCCAGTACCATACTGTTTTGATTACTACAGCTTTTGTAGTATATCTTGAAATTGGGATTGTGATACCTCCAGCTTTGTTTTTCTTTTTCAAGATTGCTTTGACTATTGTGTAAGATTGATGAATCACTGACCTGTACCCCTGAAACAAATAATACATTATATGTTAATAAAAATTGAAAAAAAAATTGCTTTGACTTTTTGGGGTCTTATATGGTTCTATACAAATTATAGTCTTTTTTGTTCTAGTTCTGTGAAAAATATTACTGGTATTTTGATAGGGATAGCATTAAATCTGTAGATTGCTTTGGGTAGTGTAGTGTAGACATTTTAACAACATTGATTCTTCAATCTATGAGCATGGATATCTTTCCATTTGTTTATATTGTCTTCAGTTTTTCATGGGTGTTTTATAGTTTTGGGTGTTTTATAGTACAGGTCTTTCACCTCCATGGTTAAGTTTATTCCTAGGTAGCTTATTTTTTTTGATACAGTTGTAAGTGGGATTGTTTTCCTAATTTCTGCTTTGATTTCATTATTAGTGTATAGAAATGCACTAGATTTCTGCATATTAATTTCATATCCTATGACTTTACTGAACTTTACTGAATTTTTTTAGTGAAGTCTTTAGAGTTTTCTGTATAATGTATGTCACGTACAAATAGTAAAGTTTTACTTCTTACCAATTTGGATGCCTTTTATTTTGTGTCTGATTGCTGTGGCTAGGACTTCCAGTACTGTGTTGAATAAAAGTGGTGAGAGTGGACATGCTTGTCCTGTTCCTGATCTTAGAAGAAGAGCTCCTGGTTTTTCATCATTGGGTATGATGTTAGCTGTGGGTTTGTCATATATGGCCTTTAATGTGTTGAAGTAGTTCCCTCTAAACCTGTTTTGTTGCGAGTTTTTATCATGAATGGATGTTATACTTTGCCAGATGCTTTTTCTGCATCTATTGAGATGATGATATGGTTTTTATCCATTCTCTTCTTAATGTAATGTATCATGTTGGTTGATGAATATTGAACCACCTTTGCATCCCTAGAATAAATCCCAGTTAATTATGGTGAATAATTTTTTAATGTATTGTTTAATTTGATGCTCATATTTCATTGAATATTTTTACATCTGTGTTCAGCAGAGATATTGGCCTGTAGTTTTTGTAGGCTGTTTTTTCGTTTGTTTTGTTTTGTTTTGTTTTGTAGTGTCTTTATCTGGTATTGGTATCAGGGTAATGCTGCCTCTTAGAATGAATTTGGAAGTTTTCCTTCCTATTCTATTTTTTTGGAATAGTTTGAGAAATAATAGGTATTAACTCTTTACATGTTTGGTAGAATTTACCTGTGAAGCCATCTGATCCTGGACTTTTGTTTGTTGGGAGTCTTGTTTTTTGTTTTTTGTTTTTTTTACTGATTGAATTTCATTGCTAGTAATCAATTTATTAAACATTCTCTTTCTTCTTGATTCAGTTTTGGAAGGTTATATGTTTCTAGGAATTTATCCATTTCTTCTAGATTATCTAATTTGTTGGCATAAAACTTTTTATAATAATCTCTTAAATTCTTTGTATTTCTCTGGTGATGGTTGTTATTTCTCCTCCTTCAATTCTGATTTTATTTATTTGAGTTGTCTCTCTCACCTTTTTTTTTCTTAAGTCTGGCTAAGGGTTTATCAGTTTTGTTGATCTTTTCAAAGAACCAGCTCCTGGTTTCATTTATCCTTTCTATTGTTTTTATAGTCTTTATTTCATTTATTTATGCTCTAATCTTTATTATTATTATTATTATTATTATTATTATTACTTTGGCTTTGGGCTTTGTGCCTTTTCTAGCTCCTTTAGGTATAAGGTTAGGTTGTTTGAGATTTTTCTTGCCTCTTGAGGTAGGCCTGTATTGCTATAATCTTCCCTCTTAGGACAGCTTTTCCTGCATCTGAAAGATTTCAGACTATTGTGTTTTCATTTTCATTTGTCTCCATGTATTTTTTGATTTCCTCTTTGATGTGTTGTTGGACCCATTTATTGTTATCAGTAGCAATTTATTTAGCCTCCATGTATTTGTGTTCTTTCCAGATTTTTTCTTGTGTGTGATTTCTAGTTTCATACCGATGTGGTTGGAAAAGATGCATGATATGATTTCAGTCTTTTTTAATTTGTTGAGACTTATTTTGTGGCTCAACATGTGATCTATTCTGGAGAATGTTCCATGTGAAATTGAAAAAAATGTGTATTCCACTGTTTTTAGATGAAATGTTCTGAATGTATCTGTTAGATCCATCTGGTCCAATGTGTCATTTAAAGCCGCTGTTTCCTTGTTGAATTTCTGTTTGGACAATCTATCCATTGATGTGTGTCTTAAAGTCTCTTACTATTATTGTATTACTATTGATTTCTTTATGTCTGTTAATAGTTGCTTTATGTATTTGGCTGCTGCCATATTTGATGCATAAATATTTACTATTGTATCTTATTGTTGGATTGTTCCCTTTATGATTATGTAGTGTCCTTCTTTGTCTCTTGTTAATCTGTATTGTAAAGTCTGTTTTGTCCAATGTAAGTATTGCTACCCCAGCTTTCTTTTTGCTTCTCTTTGCATGTTAAATGTTTTTTCCATCCCTTCACTTTCAATCTGAATGTGTTTTTAGGTCTGAAGGGAGTCTCTGGTAAGCAGCATATAGATGGGTCTTGCTTTTTTATCCTTTCAGTCACCCTGTGCCTTTTGATTGGGGTAATAGTCTGTTTACATTTAAAGTAATTATCAATAGGTACTTTGTTACTTGTTTTACAGTTGTTTTTCTTAGTTCTCTGTTCCTTTCTTTTTGTCTTGCTTTCTTCCCTGTGGTTTCTTTAGTATTATGCTTGGATTCCTTTCTCATTATATTTTATGTATCCGTTATAGGTTTTTGATTTATGGTTACCATTAGATTCATATATAACATCTTATGCATATAGCAGTCTATATTAAGTTGATGGTTGCTTAACTTTGAACCCATTCTAAAAGCACTAAATTTTTACTCTCTACTCACCCCACACACATTTTATGTATGTGATGGCCTACTTTACATCCTTCTATTTTGTGAATCCCTTGACTGATTTTTCTGCCAGTCTTTGGGTTGTTTTCAGAGTTAGTTGCACTGATGTGGCTGTTATCTTGGTGTATACATGGGACAAGGTAAGCTCAGGATACTTCTACTCTACCATCTTCCCAGAACTCCCTCAGGATGGATGACTATTTTTTAGCCTAATTTTTTTTTTGAGATTTTTATTTTTAAATAATTTCTACACCCAATGTGGGGCGCAGACTCACAATCCCGAGATCAGGAGTCACATGCTTTACCGACTGAGTCAGCCGGGGACCCCGGGATGGATGATTTTTAAGGTTCTTGATAAAAATTGTCAAAATACCTTTCAGAAAAATTATAACCTATTTTATTTATTTATTTATTTTAAAGATTTTATTTATTTATTTGACAGAGAGAGAAACATAGCGAGAGAGGGAACACAAGCAGGGGCAGAGGGAGAGGGAGAAGCAGGCTCCCCGCTGAGCAGGGAGCCCAATGCGGGGCTCGATCCCAGGACCCTGGGATCATGACCTGAGCCGAAGGCAGACGCCTAACGACTGAGCCACCCAGGCGCCCCTAACCTATTTTATAGTCATACCAGCAATATATAAAAGTGGCCATCTTGTTGAACCTTAGCCCACAAGGGTGTTTATCTTTTACTCTTTGTAAATATAAGAGGAAAGGGTATTTCTTGATAAATCTACATAATATTATATTAGATATTTTATTATTTTTAATTCACTTTTTCCTATTTCTGAGGTTGAATATTCACTGTTGCTACTTTTACATGAGATTTAGTTTGGTAGCAGTCATTCTAGTTTATGTATGGCCTCCAAAGTTGTATAGGAAACCTTCCTTTTATCCCCTAGCCAGAGGAATATAAATTTTTCTGTCTCTACATAAACTAACTAAAGGTTTTGTTTTTTTTTTAAAGATACTGCATGCATATGTAGGAATTGGAGAGTTGAATAATTCAGATGAATAACAGAAAGGAATCCTTCAATTTTCAGAGTCCCTTGCTTGACTTTGTTGTGACCATGCAGATCTTGTCCTTAGTACTGTGTTCATAACTAAGTAGAAAAGGGATGCAGAGAGTAAACTCCCAGAAATCTAAGTTCATAGTTACCTTTAAAATGTTGGAACTTTCATACACATCAGGAAAATCCCCCAGTGCAGATTTTTCTCGCTGATAAAATTTGTTTTCCAAAATGTGTTCTCTTTGTTCTCACAGATCTATTAACTTCCTTGAAGGTAGGAATCAGATCTTGTTCATTTTTGTATCCTGAGCATAATTCCGGGCACACAACAGGTGCTCAGCAAGGCTCTTTGAAAAAGTAGGAAGATTGAACTTGGAGTTTGAAGGCCTGCGGTTTTTCCCATTAATTCACTTGAGCTGTAGGACCTTTTGTAGATTATGTAACATCTTTGGAACCTCAGTTTCATCAACTCATGGATGCTCTGCTTGTTCCATTTACTTCACAAAGTTGAGAAATAAGTGAGATAAAATATGTTAAAGTATCTTGGGAAATTAAAAAGTACCGTGCAGTTGTGAAAGTCATCATCATCATCATATTTCTGGGAAGTACTTGGTAATGAGTCCCATTGTTGAGAAATTACCTGGAAGAATATGCCGGAGACTGCTATAGCCGAACACCAAAAATCCATTGTTTCCTCTTCTTCCTGGACCTATCACTGGACTGTCTCTGGGCTTCTCTTGCATTTAGATATGGTTATGTGACTGAGTTCTAACTAATGGAGTGAACAGAAATAATATGTGTCACTTCAGGGCTAGTCTGTAAAAACCTCTTGTGAGGGCTCCTCCAAGTTTCCTTCTCCTGTCAGGCTGGAAAAGTAGTAAAACATCCTTAAACCTCATATGCCTGCGTGGAGGCATCTTCACCCATCCCATTCTGCTACATGAGCAAAAAATAAACTTCTGTTCTATTTGAATCACTATACATTTTGTGGTCTACTTGTTCATAGCAGTTAGACAAGCCCTATTTTTTTTTCAAGCTTTAACAATTTATTTTTTATTCTTTTTTTATTATTTTCAGAAGTAGAATTTAGTGATTCATTAGTTGCATAGAACACCCAGTGCTCCTTACATCAAGAGCCCTCCCTCCTTAATGCCCATCACCACTTATCCCTTCCCCCCACCCATCTCCCCTCCAGCAACCCTGTTTCCTAGAGTTCAGTGTCTCTTACAGTTTGCCTCTCTCAGTTTTCATCTTATTTTATTTTTCCTTCCCTTCCCCTATGCTTATCTGTTTTATTTCTTAAATTCCACATATCAGTGAAATCATATGGTATTTGTCTTTCTCTGACTTATTTCACTTAACCTAATACCTTCTAGTTCTATCCATATTGTTGCAAATGGCAACATTTCATTCTTATTGATGGCTGAGTAATATTCCAGTGTGTGTGTGTGTGTGTGTGTGTGTGTGTGTGTGTAAACACACACCACATCTTTAGCCATTCATCTGATGGACATCTGGGCTCTTTTCATAGTTTGTCTATTGTGGACATTGCTGCTATAAACATTGGGGTATAGCTGCCCCTTCAAATCACTATGTTTGTATCCTTTGGATAAATACCTAGTAGTGCAAATGCTGGGTCATAAGGTAGCTCTATTTGTAACTTTTTGAGGAACCTCCGTACTGTTTTCCAGAGTGGCTGCACCAGTGTAAGAGGGTTCCCCTTTCTCTACATCCTTGCCAACAACATCTGTTGTTTCCTGAGTTGTTAATTTTAGCCATTTTGACAGTTGTGAGGTGGTATCTCATTGTGGCTTTGATTTGTATTTCCCTGATGCCAAGTGATGTTGAGCATTTTTTCATGTGTCTCTTGGCCTATTTATATGTCTTTGGAGAAATGGCTGTTCGTGTCTTCTGCCCATTTCTTGCCTGGGTTTTTTGTTCTTTAGGTGTTGAGTTTGATAGATTACAGATTTTGGACTAACCCTTTATCTGATAAGACATTTGCAAATATCTTCTCCCATTCCGTAGGTTGCCTGTTAGTTTTGTTGATGGTTTCCTTGCTGTGCAGAAGCTTTTTATCTTGATGAAGTCCCAATAGTTCATTTTTTGCTTTTGTTTCCCTTGCCTTTGGAGACATGTCTAGCAAGAAATTCCTGCGGCCGAGGTCAAAAAGGTTGCTGCCTGTGTTCTTCTCTAGGATTTCATGGATTCCTGTCTCACATTTAGGTCTTTCATCCATTTTGAATTTATTTTTGTGTGTGGTGTAAGAAAGTGGTCCAGTTTCATTCTCCTGCATGTACTGTCCAGTTTTCCCAGCACCATTTCTTGAAAAGACTGTTTTTTCCATTGGATATTCTTTCCTGCTTTGTCGAAGATTAGTTGATCAGAGAATTGAGGGTCCAGTTCTGGGTTCTCTATTCTGTTCCATTGATCTATGTGTCTGTTTTTGTGCCAGTACCGTACTGTCTTGATGATGACAGCTTTGTAATACAGTTTGAAGTCCGAAATTGTGATGCTTCTAGCTTTGGTTTTCTTTTTCAACGTTACTTTGGCCATTCGGGGTCTTTCCTCATTCCATACAAATTTTAGGATTGTTTGCTCCAGCTCTGCGAAAAATGTTAATGGTATTTTGATGAACATGGATGCAAAAATTCTCACCAAGATACTAGCTAATAGGATCCAACAGTACACTAAAAGGATTATTCACCACGACCAAGTGGGATTTATTCCTGGGCTGCAAGGGTGGTTCCACATCTGCAAATCAGGCAATGTGATACATCCACATTAATAAAAGCCCTAACTATTAAAAGGAGCATGCTAACACATGCTCTGCTTTTTATTTAGTGCTTTACTTTTTCATAATCCTTACAAGCCTTACAAGCAAGGGATAACAGGGTAAAGATATAAGTAGGTACACGTGTGGTTCATATATTTATAAGATAAAACTAAAGAGAATTTGATTTTGTCATTTGAGAATTTTTTGGTTGAGAAAAGTTGAATAATGAGATTTATGACTTACTAAGGTTTATTTAGATAATTTATGTATTTTTCAGTTTTTCATTGTTTGAGGCCAGGGTTTTAAAAAAGAGTATGAGGTATCTCTTGGTAATACCTTGCTTTAATTGGAATTTAGTGTCTAAAGTTTTTCTTTAACATTATAGTGTTAAAGATATGATAATCAAGATATTCTTTTTATTAACAGGTTCTGACCCATTTCATTATAAAAGTTTTTTTTTTGGTGAGGGGGATATCTAGACATGCTCCAGCAATTGGAGGGCAAGACATTTTCTTCAAAATAAGCATGTCTGTGAAACTCCATATTACCTTCCTAAGGAATATTGGGGAAATTAAAGTATACACTTATCCTTTTATCTGGCAGCTTTTACCTAAAGTAACTAATAATACTATATCATAAAATTGAGGAGGAGGGGGTTGCTTTAAATCTGTTTAAATTTAGGGATGCCTGGGTGGCTCAGTTGGTTAAGCAGCTGCCTTTGGCTCAGGTCATGATCCCAGGATCCTGGGTTTGAGTCCCACATTGGGCTCCCTGCTCAGCAGGGAGCCTGCTTCTCCCTCTGCCTGCCACTCCTCCTGCTTGTGCTCTCTCTCTCTCTCTGACAAATAAATAAAATCTTTTTTAAAAATCTATTTAAATTTAAATAAATATTGGGGTGGTCCAATAATGTCCTTAATATCAAGTATAATATTGATTAGTGTCCTTATCTAGCAAAGTTTAGCACCCTTTACTTTCTAGGATATTTTGATTATGGAAATAATACACCATCAAACATAATGAAAATATCACAAAACCTATGCACTTCACTGTCTAGAGAAGGAACTACCCCCCTTTCTTCTTAGGTAGTAAATTTAATTTTATGCATTATATTTAGTAATCTGATTTCCCCTGGGAAGCTTGAGTTCTTCTCTGGGTTACAATTAATTCAAATCAGGAAATAAGCTGTGGATAGCAAATTAGAAATAGATATTGGTAAGAAATAAACCTTATAGTAGAGCTTTAAGAGGTAACAGCAAAGGACAAAGCAGCCATAGGAAAGAAGAAAAAACTATATAAACAGGAGCCTGAAGAAATTAAGTGAATTGACAAGCTGAGTCCTATATCCTTGGATACCTTTTAGAAGTATGAACTATTATATATAGCACATACAATAATTGATAATAATTATCTTGAAACAACATAAAACAGAGTTATGTTCAGAATACTTTTTGGTAGACTGTGAAGTACATTTTAGAGTTTCTTCAGAACTTGTTATAATCAAGTTTGAGTGGTTCCCAGTGATCTGAAAATTTTAGTTAAATCAGAAAGGCTTATTTCCTAACCAAATAGCTACAGTTTCTAAAAAAAATAAGTTCTTTTTTGATTGCATAGAAAAAGGTACATGATTCGTGATTTTTAACTACCTAGTTATTCACCTTCAAATGCAGTTCCTTCAAATTGTTAACCTTAGAGTGGTTTGGGTTCCTATCTAGTTATGATAGGAAGAGGCCACATTCTTAAAAATCAGATTCTTTTAAGGAGGTCAAAAGCTAGTGTAATTACTAACAGATGAGTTTTTGCACTTTGATTTTTAAAATAAAATTTAGGGGCACCTGGGTGACTCAGTCGGTTAAGCATCTCCCTTTGGCTCAGGTCATGATCCCAGGGTTCTGGGATTGAGCCCCACATTGGGCTCCCTGCTCAGCGGGGATCATGCTTCTCCCTCTCCCTTTGCCCCTCCTCGCATTTGTGTGTGCATGCTCTCTCTCAATAAATAAGTAAATTAAAACTTTTAAAAAATAAAGTTTAATCCAGTTGGTATCTTTCATATAAATAGATTTTAACACTTTATATTTAGCCTCCCTACCTCCCCCAGAAAGCTATATCTATATTCTTTGGAATCTATCACTTGCTTTTCTAGAAAAGCTGTATTTCAGTACAGCAGAACCTGCCTTCTACTTGGCTGATCATTTATTTACAGGTACTTTGCAACAGGCTGATAACTGGTTGAAGCTGATGAGCTTTTATTTCTTCAGTTTATAAGTGGAGTAAAACATTACAGTTATATTAAAAGAGAAACAATGTTTTATTAAAGTAACTCTGCAGGGTTCTTCTTAGCACACTGAAGGTAACTCCTAAACAAAATCGCCACAGTGCGTCACGTGGTAGATGTTTAAGAAGTAACTTGTTGAATGAATGAGCATTGAATTTCAAGTATTTTTGTTGTCCTAGGAACTTACAGGCAAAGTATCAGGTGCCCTATATTCAAAAGATTCTTAACTGGAAAATGTTAACCATCACATACTAATTGTATTTATTTGTGTCCGGGACACAGGTGGCGATAAAAATAATAGATAAATCTCAGCTGGATGCAGTGAACCTTGAGAAAATCTACCGAGAAGTACAAATAATGAAAATGTTAGACCACCCTCACATCATCAAACTTTATCAGGTAGGATGTAACCTTATTCCTCTCCATGCTTCTCACATCCTGTTTTCTCTTTTGTATCATCTTTCTCTTTTATGTTAGTTTTTTTAGTCCATAAAAAAAGGAATAATTATATGGGTTTTATTAAACTGAGTACCCATTTTCTATATTTAAGTAAAAATTAGGAAATAAAAAACTAGTAGCTTAATTTTAAGTTATCTCTCACACTGTAAGTTATTTAATTAAAAAGTTTGTAGTTGTGTATTTATGATACTCAAGCCTGTTGACTTTCAGTGGTGGTACCATAAATGAGGATATGGCAGTTTTGCTTAATAAAAAAAATACACTGTTAATGTTTTATGAAATACAAAGGTTAAAATAGTATATTACTTAGTGGCATACTTGGTAATACTTAGAGCCAAACCTTATATTTTGTTTGGGTTATTTTGTCAGATAAAGTAAAGGAGTCATTTTTTAAAAAATTAACTTTATTGAGATATAATTTTTATAAAATAAATTGTACCCATTTCAAGTGTAAACTATATTTTTTAAAAGGAAGATATTCTCCGGGGCGCCTGGGTAGCTCAGTTGGTTAAGTGTCTGATTCTTGGTTTCAGCTCAGGTCTTGATCTTGGGGGTTGTGGGATCCAGCTCCGTGGCCAACTCAGTGCAGAGTCTGCTTGGGATTCTCTCCCCCTCTTCCTTTACCCCTCCCCCCACCCACACATGCTCTCTCTCTTTCTCTACAATAAATAAATAAACCTTAAAAAAAAAGATCTCTCATCTTAAGGAGTGAGATGGTCTTATTCTGTGGGTCTCTAAGATATGTGCTACATTTAAATGTGTTTAAAATAACTATCAGTTATTTTAACAGTTCCAAAGGATAGCAATTGCTGTCCTTTGGCATACACTTCTGTATTTTTTGTATAGTTTTTTTTTGTATAGTTCAAAAAAAAAAAGATCTCTGATTTTTAAAGAGTAATTCATATTGAGGGATGATAATGTAATATGAAACTTTTTTTTAACACTTCTATTCATTAATATGTAGAATTTTTATATTAGAAAACTATTTTTTTAGAGGGGAGGAGGGTGAGAGAGAGAGAGAAGGCGGGGAGAGGGAGAGAGAGAATCTTAAGCAGGCTCCATGCCCAGCACCAATCATGACCTGAGCCAAAATCAAGAGTCCAGCACTGAGCCACCCAAGCACCCCTATTGGAAAACTATTTTTAAACTAAAATGTTACAGTATGCTGGCCTATGACTTTAATCTCCATCGTGTGATGCGTACACCCAGTGGTATGCTGGACTCAGCCTGTACTGGCTTGTAAGAACTGATTGTTAAATTTTCAGATGTTTTGCAAACCAACTAATAACATGTTAGTAGCTCAAAATCAGCTATGGTGGGAGTATTTACACCATAGAAAGCTGTTTACAAGTTAGGGCCTTTTTTTTTTTTCCACAGAGAGCTATTACTAATGCACACTACTATGTGCACTCACATGGGTTAGCACAGTGTCTCTTGGGCATAATAAGAAAATATTAGAACTTCTATGCTTATTTTTTATATCTACTTGTGTGCATTCTATAATGTATATAATGTGTTTGTATAGTGCCACAAGTATGTAATTTGTGCTGCTTATATTCATATAAGCATACGCATATGTTTGTGTATATATACATGTACATGAATGTGTAATACACATTTGGCTAAACAACTTGTTACTGATAGAGATTTGCAATTAAAAAGGTGTGGAGACCATTGGAGACCATTAGTATTACCATTAGAATGAGAGACCATGGTGTGCCACTCAAAACAGTTCTAAAACTGCAGAAGGCTTCTTTGGTGATATTTATATCAGAGTATTTCTCCTTTTAAGCTTTTTTTTCTTTTCCCTAAAGAGGATACTTATAAGAAACTATCCACATCCTTAGAAGTCTGATGAACCATAAGCCAAACTAAGATTAAAACTACCATGATTCACAGAATTCCATCTTTATTTGAGCTAAATAAGCAGTTAAATTGACTTACTATTTATCTTATTTAGACTCCAGTTGTACGTAGTTCTTAGTTTTCTGGCCTGATTGGGAATAGTCCTAAACTGACACGTTAGGGCAAAATCAATTTCCAGCCTTTTAGTAGATAACGGTTAAATTTTCATTGTTATCATGTGCCAGTACATAAAAGGATGGTGTTACAGAGAATCTAAAATTCACTCATTTTGTACTTATAAATTCATTTTCTTTTGGTTCAGTATAGGTTGAAATATCCCATTTGTGACACTGACGTGCTTCCTTTCCGAACCTAGAAAAATGAATAAAAATGTATACCAGTGGAGTTATGAAGAAGCTTTTGAATAGTGATTTCAAAATAACAGTAGTTTGTAACAATATCACAGTACAGTAGGAGGAATATCCTATTGTGCCAGATGATCCAGGCTACAGGCCTGATAAACCGAGCTTTATTTTATTTATCTCTATTATTCTTAATCAAAGTCTACCTATAGCACAGGGCTAGAAAAGTCCGTGAGAAGGTGGTAAAAAGTTGATCTTCAAAATTCCTTTACTTGTATTCGTATTTTTTTAACTTGAATGTACATAACAATCACATTTTTGTTAAAATAGAAATTCTATGTCAGTAGGTCCGGGGTGGGGCCTGAGATTCTGCATTTCTAACATTTGCCCGCGCAGTGCTGCCGCTGCTGCCGGTCCATGGACCACGCTTGGAAAAGTGAGCATCTAGATTCCTCACAAATCATTAGCAGAAGGATATTGTCATTCTTGTAAACTTAGCCACCTTCTGAATTATTCATAAATTTGATACTTCTATTAGTAGTTTTATTTAGTAACTCCATAGAATGTTGAGTTTCAGTAGAATAGAATTGCAATCCTTTCCTGTCAGACTAATATGGAATTTTTTATCAATAGGTAATGGAGACCAAAAATATGTTATACCTTGTGACAGAATATGCCAAAAATGGAGAAATTTTTGGTAAGTATTTCACTATTCTTTAAATTTGTTTTTAATTTGAAAATGTCACTAATCTTCACGAATGGAGTATTTCCTATTGACTTTCCTGCTTGTTTAAGAGTTGGCAACTTGAACTAGAACTTTTTAAGCATGAGAATATAATAAAATATTCAGTGAAACAAAGATAAGGAAT
The DNA here is from genome assembly GCF_004348235.1 of Phoca vitulina. NCBI lineage: Eukaryota > Metazoa > Chordata > Mammalia > Carnivora > Phocidae > Phoca > Phoca vitulina. Next base: position 8,403,109 of record NW_022589741.1, read on the forward strand.
ATAATTTATTCTCTTGTATTCATGATGTTTATGTATTAAAGCTATTGCTTAATTCCCTCATCTGTGTGAGAGAGATGGGAGAATTACAGACAGGAAAAAACTTGCAGTCATATTGCAAGGGGGATTTTCTTTCCTTTTATCTTCATTTTTTACCTTTCCTTCCAGGGGAAACATCAGTCGACAAATACTTACTGAGTTCCCAGGCATTGCTGTAGGTTTAGAGGATGTAATGGTGACCTGAATAACCTGTTCTCTGCTGCCATTGTGGCTCATACAGTTTAGTAAGCTACTGACCATAGCTGTGCAACCCCAGGCAAGTCCCTGCAGCCCTCTGGGACCTAGTTCCTTTATCTCTAGTAAGGAAAGATTTTGATTAATTGGTTTCTGTGATCCATTCTAACCCTTAAAAATATTACAAATATTTTGTTCTAGTTTTCATCTCTTTTATTTTTATTCTTGTAGAGCCAGAACACTAGGTAGTCTAACACTTTTGGTTTTTAACCTGCACATTTAAATCCCGAATGGTTTTAAAACAGCCTTAGTGAGGAATTATCCATATACAGTAAAGTGCACATATTTAATGTGTACAACGTAATACATTTTCTCACACACACACACACACACACACACGCAGACACACATGAAACCATTACCACAGTCAAGATATCCATAATTTCCAGAAGTTCCTTTGTGCCCCTTTTTATCTCTCTTGCCCCACCTCAGGACCAAGCAACTACTGATCTGTTTTCTGTCACTGTAGATGAGTTTGTCTTGTGGAGTTTTATATAAATATGGTCATACAGTATATAATTATTTTATGATTTATCCATTTTGTTGTATCAACATACCATCTTTTTTCACTAAGTAGTTTTATTGTAAATAGCTTTCTATTATATGAATATACCCCAGTTTATCCATTCATGTGTTAATAGATATTTGGGATGGCTTCGGTTTTTGGCTGTTACACATGAATTGCTCTGAACACTCACGTACAGGTCTTTAACTTACAGTCTACCTTCAAGTAATTGTTCACCACTTCACATATAGCATGAGTCTTAAAATAATATACCATTATTTTGCCCCTCCTGGCCTTTATGTTCTTGTCATACATTTTACTTATGCCTGTTTAATAAAATACAAAATACAGTGTTGTTACTTTTGTTTAAAAAGTCAAAGAGAGTTCGATATTTTTTAAAATCTTACATATTTATTAGTGGAATATCATTGCCACATCCCTGTATGTAGATGCACATTGGATTTTCTTTGGCATTTGTAAATCAGGTCTGTTGGTGATGAAATCTTTCAGCTTTTGTGTGTCTCAAATCTTTGTTTTTGAGAGATACTTGTACTGGGTATATAATTCTAATGTGGGTTTTTTTCTTTCAGTACTTTAAAGATGTTGCTCCACTGTATTCCCATTTGCGTTATTTCTGACAAGAAACCTGCTGTCATCTTTTTCTTTATTCCTCTGTATGTAATTTGGCTCAATTCTGTGGCTGATTTTATAGTTTTCTGTTTATTACTGGTTTCAACAACTTGGTTATGATATGCCTTCCTGTGGTTTTCTTCATGATTCTGTTCTTACTGGATCTGTGAATGTACAGCTTCCATCAAATCCAGAAAATTCTCAGCCATTATTTTCTTGACCAATTTTTCTGGCCCACCCCTCCCTCCTCTTCTTTAGAGACTCCAATTACACATATATTAGGCTGTTTGAAATTGTTCTACAGCTCACTGTTGTTTTTTTCCATTTTAAAAAATTCCTTTGTCTCCCTGTATTTCATTTTGGAGAGTTGCTATTTGTAGGTCTTCAAGTCCTAGCATCTTCTGCAATGTCCAGTTTGCCATTAATCTCATCCAGTGTACTTCTCAGTCTCAGACATTGCAGATTTCTGCTCTGTAAACTTGATTAAGGCTTTTTTTTTTTCTTTTCTATATCTACTATGTCTTTAGTTAGGTTTTTAAACATCTGGAATACAGCTTTAATAACTTGTAATGTCCACATGTCCTAATACTGGTAGCACTGTCAGTGCTGAATCAGTTTTGAACTGTTCATGTTTCTACCCAGTTTTGGTCAGATTTTCCTGCTTCTTTATATGCCTGCTAATCTTTGAGTGGATGTCAGACATTGTTAGTTTTACCTTAGTGGTGGCCACATATTTTTGTATTCCTGTACCTCCTCTTGAGCTTTGATCTGGGACACAGTTAAGTTACTTGGAAACAGTTTATATCATTTAAGTCTTCTTTTTATGATTGGAGCAGTGCTCAGTCTAGGTATCATTATTTCCCACTTTGGAGTACTCTACCCAATGCCCCCATGAAATTGGGGCTTTTTTAGCCTGGTCAGTAGGAACAGGCAGTGATCCTGGTACCAGGCACTGTTTATTCTAATCCTCGTAGATGGTTCTTTTTCTGGCCTCGGATAATTTTCTCACATACACGTGCCAGTCAGTACTCCCCTGGATGCTCAAGGGGGACCTTCACAGATCAAAGCTTTGCGCTGTGTGTACCTCTCTCTTCTTTGCTTGTTCTCCCTAGACTCTCAGCTCTGATTCCTCAACTCAGGGACTCTGCTGGGCTCTGCCTGTGTCTCCCTTCCCTATCCTGTGGCCTACACCCTTCTCTCAAGGTATTAGTTGAGGGTATTCATGGGTCTCACCTCATTTATTTCCTGCCTCTCAGGGATCACTCTTCTTTTTTGCCTGATGTTCAGTGTGTTATAAACCAATGTCTCATATATTTTTGTCTTTTATTTATTGTGGGGATGGTTTTGGGAGGGTAAACCCAGTCCCTGTTACTCTATCTTGGTTGCAAGCAGAAGTCTCCAATCCTATCAAAATTATCTTTAATTTTGGGGTGCCTGGTGGCTTAGTCGGTTGGGCATCTGCCTTCGGCTCAGGTCATGGTCCCAGGGTCCTGGGATCGAGCTCCACATCAGGCTCTGCATGGCGGGGAGCCTGCTTCTCCCTCTCCCTCTGCCTGCCACTCTGCCTACTTGTGCTCTCTCTCTGTGTCAAATAAATAAATAAAATATTTTTTTAAAATTATCTTTAATTTTAGCTGTTTTAAAAGAAAGATTTGGGGATGTCTGGGTGGCTTAGTTGGTTAAGCATCTGCCTTCAGCTCAGGTCATGATTCCAGGGTTCTGGGATCAAGTTCCACATCAGGCTCCTTGCTCAGTGCGGAACCTGCTTCTCCCTCTGCCTGTCCCTCCCCCTGCTTGTGTGTGCGCGCTCGCTCTCTCTCTCTCTCTCTGACAAATAAATAAACAAAAATCTTTTTAAAATTAAAAAAAAATATGTATACTTCTGTAGTTTGGAGAAATGTATTATTTAAAGTTGAATTCTAAATAAATAGTTCTGATTTAATCATTTTCTAATTGTATCTCTGGAAAGATACCTTGCCTTTTTTTACCTTTTTTTTCTTCTTTATGCCATTGCTTATTGAGCTTATTTCAATTCTTAAGATACTTGTTTAGAAGCTTCTTAACTGATGCTGCAATGGAATAGTATGGGCTGAAGCCAAGCGAATCTGGCTTACCATGCTGGCTGTACCATATTACTTGTTGCATTGCTTGGGGCAAGTTTCTTCCTTTCCTTTTCTTCTCTTTCTTTTCCTTTCTCCTTTTTTCTGTCTTCTGTTCTTTTCCTTTTTCTCTCTTTCCTGTTCTTTCTTACATTTGCTTGTTCATTCAATTTAGTCAGGTTTTCAAGAAATCTTTATTGAAAACGAATTATGTGTTACATACTGTTCTATATGACAGGAATTGCACAATGAAGAAAACAGACAAAAATCCCTGTTATGAATCTTACATTTTGGTGTGGGGAGAGAGACCATAAAGAAATTAAGTGAATTATATAGTATATTAGATGGTATTATAGAATTATATAGTATATTAGATTATATTAGATAAGTGTTATGGAAATAGAACAAGAAAGGGAGGGGTTGGGGAGTAGGTAAGTTGATTGCAGTGTTAAATAGAGCAGTCAGGGAAGGCTGCGCTGACATTTGAGCAGAGTGGAAAACACAGATAGATATGGGAGAAAGAGGGTCATCCAGGGAGAGGGAAGACTAAATGCAAGGGTCCTGAGGCAGCAGTGTGCTTGGTATATTCAAGGAATAGCAGGGAGGCCAGTATGGCTGGAGAGAGGCAAGCAAGAGGGAAGAGCAAGAGTGAGCAGGGAAGAATAGTAGATGACGTCAGAAAGGCAAATGGCAAGCAGGAGTGGGGCAGATTTGGGGACTTTGTAGGCCATTGTAAGGACTTTGGCTCTTACCTGGAATAAAATAAAGGAACCGTTTAGAGGGGTTTGAGCAAAGAAGTGATCGCATCTAATTTGACGTTTTAAAAGCACCACTCTGGCTGCTGTGTTGAGACTAGATTGTAGTGAGCGAGGTGGAAACAGAGACTAGGTAGGAGACTGTTCCAGTAGTCCTAGTGAGAGATGATGATGGCTCAGCAGGGTAGTAGCAATGCACATAGTGCTACGTGGTCAGACTCACAATATGTTGTGAAAGAAGAACCAGTAGAGGGTGCCTGGGTGGCTCAGTTGTTAAGCATCTGACTCTTGATTTCTGCTCAGGTCTTGATCTCAGGGTCATGAGATCAAGCCCTGCATAGGGCTCCATGCTGGGCGTGGAGCCTGCTTAAGATTCTCTTTCTCCCTCTGCCCACCCAACCCCCCACTCCCCCACCCCGCTCACATTCACTCTCTCAAAAAAAGAAAAAGAAGAATCAGTAGGATTTCTTGATAGATGGAGACCATCTTAGGAGTGAGTATGATTGGGGAAAAGACCAATGTCCTATCCCTAAGGCACTCAGACATTAAAAGCTTGAGAAAATAGGAGGAGCCAGCAAAGGAGACAAGAGAATGCAGTGTCCTGGTAACCAAGTGAGCAAAGTGTTCTCAGGAGGGTGGTGTGAATGAACATCCATGTCAAATGGATAGACCAAGAAAGATGAAGAATGACAGTTGACCATTGTATTTGGCCGTTGGTAAGAGCAGTGCTGGTGGAGTGAGTGGGTCAAAAGCTACATAGAAGAGTTTTAACAGCAAATAAGAGAAGAAAAATGGAGAGGCAGAATAGACCACACTTATAAGGATTTCTGCTGCAAAAAGGGAGACTAGAAGTAGAGAAGTTAGTTGAGAAGAGCAGTGCCGTCAAGAGCTTAAGTCTTTACCCAATGGGATATTTTTAAAGCTTGAAGCTATAGTTTCATGAGTAAACTAGAAATGGCTATTACTTGTGAGATGTAATTTCTGTGAAAATAGAATATTCTAAATTTTCTTTCTTGCCAAGATTTTTGATGTTAAAGGTTTGGATCACATTGTTTTATAGAAATTGAAATATAATTTTGGGATTTTTAAATGTATGTAGTTTATTTTTAACATAAAATATCTAGGGTGAATATGGAAGTTAAGACAGAATAAACTGTAGATTCAGGTAGGTGCAAGCAAAGAACAGTCTGGTAGCCAGCCAGTTTCTGACATGAAGCCCAGGAGGAAGTAAAACAGAAGTGAAAAAGTGCAGTCCATGGAACATTAATCAAGTAGTGAGAAGTATGTATAAGATTTTAAGTGAATCTGAGCCAAAAATATTTTAAGTCAATTGGAGGGTTAGATGAAAAAGAACCACATAAACAGCATTGAACTATGTCTTAAGAACTGTACATTAAAATTTACCTTTTATGTTTATAACCTTGGAATTACTCTTTATTACACTTTACAAGTATTCCTTTAGTGCCTACTTTGTGTCCGAGGGGGTTGTGTTCCTTTTTTTTTTTTTTAACCTTAGTTTCATATTTAGTTGGCCGGCAAAGCATACCCTGTGTTCTTGAAAAAGTGACTTGAAATTAAATCCTTGTGTTTCCACAGTCATCACCCTGATCTAGGCTCTCATCACTTCATGTCTCAATTATGAAGACTGCATGTTTTACCACTCCCTATTTCTTTTCCAAGCAAGTACATTTCTGATATAATTCCCATTTAATCTTCTCCAGATATTATTTTTTATTATATTACTACCGTGTTCAGTAACCTTTACCTCCCATTGCCTTTTGGATAAAATCCAAACTCTTCCATTTGAAAATATGGTAGCTCCACTAAGTAAATGGATGTGCCCAACTATTCCTTCCATAAGTCTGTGGATTATGGATTATTAGGTATGGACAACCAGACCGCACATTATGCTATCCACTTAGTAATCAAGTTTTCTTCTTTCTTTTTTCTTTTCTTTTTTTTTTTTTTCCCTGTCTCTCTTGGTCTGTATTTTTCTTTTCCAAGTTTTTATTTTTAAAAAAGTTAAAAATGTACCAATGTAAGAGGTCAAATAATTCTGCAAGGTTTGTTAGAAACAAGAGCAGTTTCCCATGCTCCTCCCCACCTGCATTTCCCTTCCTCAGAGGCAACCACTTTCACTTCTCTTAGCTAATTAGATTTACCTCCTTTTCCCTAAGTAAAATGTTTATATTGCTGCTGCTGGCTTTTTCATTTTAGGCATAATCTTTTGAATACTTTTTGATTCTTTCCCTAGTCCTACATGTAAGAAGTATATCTTTTTTTTTTTTTTTTTTTAATTTATTTGAGAGCGAGAGAGTGAGAGCATGAGCCAGCAGGCGGGAGCCCGGGTAGAGAAGCAGAGGGAGAGGGAGAAGTAGACTCCCTGCCGCAGGGAGCCCGATATGGGGCTCCACGTGGGGTTCAATCCCCGGACTCCAGAATTATGACCTGAGCTAAAGGCAGACGCTGAGCCACCCAGGTGCCCCTGTAAGAGATGTGTGTTAAGAGAGGTATATAAAGACCAGTTGTGAGAGACCTTGAGTGTTTGGATGAAGGATTTGGATTATTTCTTGGAGTGGGCATCTGAGAACCAGAAGGTGGTGATGTGTTTAAGGACTTTTTTAGGAAGATAAATCTAGCAGGGATGTGGTAGTTTGAATTAGAGGAGAAGGAAAGAGGCCATTTAGTAGACTGTTTTAATTGTCTAGAGGTAAGAGGCTAAATGCTTAAATTAAGATGTTATTTGTTGGCGTCATGAGAAAAGATTTTAAGCAAAAGTCATTTCTAATTCTAAAAATAACAAGTAATATTTATTGAGCATTCCTTTTTTATTGTGTACTATTTAAAGTACTTTATATGATTTATTTGTTTAAACCTCACAAAAGCCTTAGAAGTTAGGCACTGAAAGATTCAGTAAATACCTATTACCCAAAGTCACACAGCCAATAAGTGGCAGAGTCTGAATTTGAACCTTGCAATCCCAGAGCCTGTTTGTTAATAATTTACTCTGCCACTTCTCAAGAGTTCTTACTGTCAAGAGGAAAATGTCGAGAGTTAGGATTTAAAGCAAACATGATGAAAGAGTATTTGTGATGTGGTTGACAGCAATAGAGAGTTCTGGTTCCCAACTAGAAAAATACAAATTAGATTTTAAATGTGGTGTTGGAGATAACAGCAGAATATTTAGTTTGATATGACCTGTTGGCAGTTGAATATATGAAAGCAGAGACCACTCAAAAGAGAACTTAAATTCATTAATAAAAAAAGCACCACCCAGTTTAACAATGGGCAAAATACTGGAACCAGACACTTCACTAAAGAAGATATATAAATGGCCAAATAAACGCATGAAAATTATTCATCAGTATTAGTCAACAGAAAAATACAGACTAAAAACTACAACAGATAACATTACGTATCAACTAGAACGGTTAAAATTTAAAAGGCTGATAATACTAAATGCTAATGAGGATATGAGCTAGTATTCTTACACATTGCTGGTGGGAGTGTAACATGGTATAGCCATTTAAGAGAACTATTTCTCAGTTTCTTACCAAGTTAAATGTACATCTACCTATTACCCAGCAATTCAGTGCCTAGGTATTTACCTAAGGAAAGTGAAAACAAATATCCGTAAAACCACTTGTATAGGAAACAGCTTCATCACAGGCAGGAACAACCCAAATGTCCATCAACAGGAGAACGTATCCAAAACGAACTGTGGTATAGCAATAGAAGGGAAGACAACACAGTAGTAGAAAGGAATGAACTACTTACACATGAACGTGAACAAATCTTACACACGTTATGCCCAGTGAAAGAAGCTAGACACAAAGGAGAATATACCATATGGATATATTTACATGAAGTTCTAGAAGAGGCAATGCAAATACATGGTAATAGAAATTGGGAAGTGGTTGTCTCTTTTCACTCTTTCTGGGGTGGGGGAGAATTGACTGGTTGCAAGAGGGAACTATCTTGGGTGATGGGAAATGTTTAGTATTATTATTATTTTGAGTGGTGGTTATAGAGAGTATACAATTATCAGATCTCATCTAAGTAACCACCTAAGAATTTGCATTTTATTATATGTAAATTAAACCTCAATAAATCCTTTTCTGTAAAAAAAAAAAATTAGTAAAAGTATAGAGTTGAGAATTACCTGCGTAGAAGTGATGAGTAAAGCTGTAATTAATAATGAAATCTCAGAGAGAAAAAGGCTAAGAAGTGAGTTTATGCCTTCTTTAGAAGTGGAGAAGTGCAATTGGTGGAGTAGAATCTTGGGAAGTCAGGACAGTTTCTGTCCTGATTAGACAAAGGGGAGACAGCTTGAAGTGAGGGGGATGTGTATTTGGTCACCAACAGATCACCACTGACTTTGAAGAGAATACTTCTCAATAAATTGGGAGATAAAGCCAGATTTCAAGAACTTTAAATAGACACATGGATAGTGAGGACAGGAAGAATGGTATTATAAAAGTATTTTTGAGGTTTTCAAGGTGGAAGGAAGGAGAGAAGGAAAGAATTGAGGGATAATTAGGGTCTATAGAATTCAGTATTGTGTCAAGGTTTTGTTTTTGGTGGTGGTCTTGGTGTTTAAGGAAGCTGGAAAAGAAAAGAATATAGGCAGCAAACGAGATGGTTGGTGAAACAGGTCCCAGAGTAGACGAAATACTGGGGATCAAAAGCACAGAGGGAATGGTTAGCTTAGAAGAGAGGAATTCCTCCTTCTCTGAGAAGGTAGTGCGTAGGTGCAGTCCCAGTGAGAATTAGAGCTGGTGCTGAGGACATGGCTGAGGATATAGCTTTGGGGTAAAATAGAAGCAAGATGAGTTTGTTAATAGAGATTTAATTCATTATGTAATGTAGCAGATGAGACATCGGGGAAAGAGCAGTACGTTAGGTACTGCAGTGCGGGGAAAGGTTTCGAGCAGCTGGTGGTGCTCCTATGATAGTCAAGGGATGAATAAAAGCATCAGTAATTAGCAGTGAGGGAGTTCACAGTAGACTCACAGTCATCCGTGCTTTCCATCCCAGGAGGAGAAAAAGTAGGACAATAAGAATGACCCAGGTTGGGGACTGGAACAATAGAAGGTCAAATGCATGTAGGAGTTGCTGTGGCCAGAGAGGTCAGAGTTGAAATGGTTGACCAGGAGATCCAAGTTTAGGAGGGAGATAAGTGAAGCAACAAAGGGGTCTCATGATCTGAGAAAATAAGACAGCGGAGCAACTGAAGGTTATGAAGAGGGTGAAGTTCTTTCGGGAAAAAAAAACGTTCACAGACAAAAACCAAACTTCTAACCTTGAGCCAGTACATAACTTCCCAGCAGCTTGCCACTTTCCCGTTCTCTTCTGCTTCTGGCACTGGTTGCCCTGACTGTGCCCTGCTAATTCAGGAAAGGCCTTAGGTCTTTGCACTCTCCTCATCTGCTGCTTCTTTGCACAGAGAGAGGTTTCCTGTGCCATCTGGTTTTCTTGCTCCATCTGACAAGGTTTACACCCAAAGAGTGATTTAGGTAGCATGCTGGGAATGCATCTACAGTGCATGATTCATGCATTATGAGGTTATGGCGTTTATGCCCTTTATTTTTGTTTGGTTAATTAGATTGCACCTCATTTTATAAACAGTTGAAATAGCTTTAAAGAATACTAGAAAAACAGTAATTCTAAAATATAAATAAGAATAAAGAACTGAATCAGAAAATGTATGCAAGAGTAGAAAATACTCATGGGAGGTGGGAGGACACAGCAGGCAATAGGGCCTAAGAAGTTCAGATTTGGCTCTAAGCGTTCTAGCTCTCAGGGTGAAAAAGAGATACAGTCATTTACAGAATTTTGCCTAAGAGAAAGAAAGATATCTATTCCTCAAAGCAAAACTTTTCTTGGTAGTAAATTTTTCCTTTGGGGTTTCTTTTTTTTTTTTTTTTTTAAAGATTTTATTTATTTATTTGACAGAGAGAGACACAGAGAGAGAGGGAACACAAGCAGGGGGAGTGGGAGAGGGAGAAGCAGGCTCCCGGCAGAGCAGGGAGCCCGATGCGGGGCTCGATCCCAGGACCCTGGGATCATGACCTGAGCCGAAGGCAGACGCTTAACGACTGAGCCACCCAGGCGCCCTCCTTTGGGGTTTCTTATAAGAGATATGATGTAAGCCATCTTTTTAAAACAAAAATTCTGTTGAAACTGTTAAAACTTTACAGGGGCTTCCATTGTTTTTGGAATAAAATCCAGGATTCTTATCAAGGCCAACAAGCATGATTACACTCCACATACCCTGTCTTTAAAAACAATAAAGATGATCATTTCTTGAACACTTACATGTGCTAGACATTGTGCTAAGTCCTGTACACGTACTGTAGTCATTTTGTCCTTTCAAAAACCTTACAAGATAGGGACTTACTAATATCTCCATTTTACAGTAGAGGAAACGGAGTTTAGCAGTTTTCCCAAGTCACAGAGCAAGCCAATGACACAAGCAAAGCTCCAAGCCGTATCTGACTTGAGAGCCTGAGCTTTTAACAGCTCCACTGTACTTAAGTGTCTTTGAGCTTAAGCTTCTTCTGTCCTAGTGACTTTGCACATTACTCTTTCTTCTGCCTGAGGGATTCTCTGCCCTCCCTTTACCCCCTTAAGCATGTCAATTAATTGAATTGAATTGAATTATGATAGTAGATACCAGTAAATTTAATGTTGTCATTAAAACTCAAAAACCAGGCAAAGCATGTAATGGTTTTGTCCACTTAGGTGGATATAACTATTCTTTTTTATCTTTCATGAAAATTGGAAGCATTTGAGCCCCTGTCTTCAGTACTTTGGAAACTGGCCAGTGGACTTCTTACCAAATCTCATAACATAAAACTCATAACCAGGCTGATTTCCATATTGGTTCTCAAAATAGAAATGTGTAAATTTCCAGATCTGTGCTCATGTTGATCTAGAGCCTTAGAAAGCCCTTTGTTCTTTACATATTCAAATCTTGCTTTTTACAAGGGCCTAGCTAAAGTTCCATTTCTTCAGTCTTTCTCAATTTTGTCTACATTGATTTTCTTTTGAGACCATTATAGTTCTTTTTCCTATACAACTCACTTTAGACTTTACATGCTGCTGTAAAATATTATTAAAAATCATTATTATTTAAAGTCTTCATGTGTATCTTTTTATCTCTTTTAGTTTATAAGCTCGTGAGGATTTAGCACCAAATAGGGCATTTTATAAATACCTGTTGAATGAATGTTGAATGTAATAGTCTAGTTTGGCCTTTTATACCTTGTTCACTCAGGGAAGCCAACCCAAGAACACCGCCAGGTTAAGCAGAGGTACTTCTTTGTTCAGTTTTTGAAAGGAGTTTTCTGTTGGTTTACTCTTCAGGAGATAAACATGAATGAGGAAATGCTAACTGAATCAAGGGAGAAAATTGGCTTCCTCTAGTGTACTGAGCAGTTTTTGAGTACTTACTGATAGTTACCACCCTGCAGTTACATTCTTTCTTACAACTCCCACACCTCCCTAAAATAACTTTTTCTAAGAATAATGGTAAATAAGTGCATATAAATTTGATCTGAGTCATTTTTGTTATCCAATTCGTATATAGCAGTTGGTGCTCATCTCTGACGGATACTGTTTTCTTGACCTGATAGCATGGCCTATGTAATGGTAATTGAATTTGCCAAAAAAGAGCCTTGGGTTATTTATTAAAAGATTTTTTACTCTAAAAATTTTCCTTTGGAATCATAGGTGTGATTAATGAAGGTTATTCAAGATTCCTACATTCTTTAGAACTATTTCTCATATTTGTCTGTGTGGTCACATGCAGTAAATGGTGCAAAAATCCTAGGGTGGTCACCTCGTCAGACAATTTGGGCACTGTTCAAACAATTAAACCGGTAGTCAGCAGATTCCGGCCTGGTAATTAAATTACCCAGGGCCTTTGTTTTCAGATTTCTGCTCCTTGATATGCTTGCTGTGTCTTTCCAGGCCAAGCATGTGCCTGAGGTTTATTGATTCATTTCCTGTCTTTCCCTTTCAGTGGTAACCTATTAGAATGCTGGCTGGGGTGATTGAAAAGGGGCTTTGTTTTAGGCAGAATACCTTTAGACACTTGGCTACTCAGAGAACGTGAGGGACAATTTTTGTGGCCTTTGGTTACTATCTTAACAGCATGAAGGCCGTGTTAGAAAAGTTGTTCATTTGCCTTTCTTTGGGAGTTTAAATAAGCTTTGGAGGTTTTACTCACTTTATAACACCAGTATGACTCTTAAGTTTTACAATTATTAGCCTGCGTCCCAGTGGCAGTGCTGCTTAACTCTGCCATCACTTCTGCCATTTCTTCTATCGTGGCTTTATTTTGGATAATTTCTCATAATTTCTCACTTAAATTACTTCAGCAGCCTCACGTCTCTTTGTCTCAAGATTTGTCTTTCTCTTAACCCATCTTCCCATGTTGCCATCAGAATGATCTCTCTAAAATGCAGATCTAATCGTTGTAGTTTTCTGCTTAAAATATTTCTGTGGCTCCCCAGTGCCTTCAGCATAAATTCAAAAGTGAGTACAGAATTGGTACAGTGTTGCGGCCCCACCCACCTTTCCAGGCAGACCCCCATCCTCTGTGTTAGGAGCTTCACTGGGTGAACATAACCCACCGTGCGGATATGCAGGTGAAGTTGCTTTCACATATGTGAGGATGGTAGATACCAACGTAGAAAGAGATTACGTTGGTGCATTCTTCAGAAGGGGTATGCAAATATTGAATCATGCAGGTAAAATGATACTGTTCTTGGGTATAAAATTTAGGATCTGTCCTTTTGAATATTTGTTAGACACATGTAATGTAGTTACCTTTAAAGAGGTCAGATCTAATTGATTATTTGTAAATCTTTCTAGCTGACTTTTAAGGGAAACTGGTAACTACTACATGAAAGAGCCAGCGTGATTCATGATTCAAAAAGTTGTCCTTGCTCTCCCCCTCATCTCTGTTTAAATTGGATCAGATTTTTAATGTCTGTTTGCTAGTCCTAGATGTAATTTTTAGCATAAACATCCTGGAGCGAGCCATATAGCATTTCTGAACCTCATTGTCTTCTGAAAATGAGGGAGTTTGCATAAGTGTATTAAGTACCATGTGCTGGATACTGTGAACAGTGCCGGGGATTTACAAGAAAAAAAGGAGTGACTCGGCCACTGCGCTGGAAGAGTTCACAGCAGATTGTCCAGGTCTACAAAGCCAATGTCTGTAAATCTCAGGAAACAAAGTTTAGTTTCTGAACATTTGATGAATGAAATGGATTTGTCAGAGATGATTAAATAAATTGTTTTTAGGCTTCTTATGTTTGGAAATATAAGCATAACTGGCCTTAATTGAATAGACAAGTTTCTGAAAAGCAGTCCAGTTTTCCTCTTAACTTCTATTTTAATTTCAGCTATCTCCTGCTGATTACTGGCAGCCTGCCTTTAGTTATGGTTCAAAGCTGCCATTCTGTGCTGTGAGCAGTGAGCTTCTCCCATGTCTGGCAGCTGCAGCTAGGCTACAGAGATGGGAGAGAGAGAAGCATCAGCTATTCTGATCTTGGCCATAACCATACCCAGCTGAATTCTATTAATGTGAGGCTTTTGGCAGTCTGTGTTTTCTGTTTCTTTCAGGATGAATTTCTATTAAGTAAATCATTCTATTAAGGAATTTCAATAAGATGGAATTAATTCAGAGAAAGCTACTTCTTTGTTTGTGAAAGGGGAGAACCAGAGGTAGATTTTATCTGCTAATTAAGGTGGTAAGAGAGATTTCCTACTTGGAATAAAATGGGAAAACTATAGTCTACATAGGGAATGGCTTTTTCTTTCCCTTTTGGGGAATACTCCTTCTGCTTTTAGAAAGAGGTCTCTGAGTGAGACCTCTGAGACCTTGTATTTCTGAAAATGCCTGCATTTTATCCTCATACACAAATAGCCTCAATGTGATTGCTCCATCGTCTACTTTTGTAAAAAAAAAAAGTTTATTTCTATCAAAGCAATACATTGTTTATTGAGGGTCATTTGTATAGCAGACAGTTTAAGGTGCTCAGACCACGTCAGTAAACATACAGTCCCTGCCCTCTTGGAGTTTATATTTAGTGAGAGTATTTCAGGTCGGGGAGATTAAAACAAAGGGTACTGTCAGTGTTTTAGAGAAGATGAGGAAGATAGGGAAGCCAGGATGGGGGTGAAGAGGAGTTCTTTTTTAAAGGATGGTCAAAGAAAGCCTCTTTGATACATATTTGAGCAGAAACCTGAAAAAAGGGATGTATTGGAGTAAATTTTTCAAGACCTATGTCTTGAGATCTAGCATATCTACCATAATACTCAATAGTTTGTCTTGGAATAGAATTTTAGGTTGGAAATAATCATGACATTGTTCCATTGTCTTGTAGTTCCCAGGATTGCTTTTGAAAAAGCTTAAAGTGATCTGAATCCTGATTCTTTGTTGTGAATTACTGTTTTCTGTCTGTGAGCTTGTAAGATCTTCTCTTTGTCCCCAGTGTTCTGAAGTTTCACAGTGATGTTTCTTGGTATGGGTCTGTTTTGCTTCATGATGCTGGGCTATTATTGGTGGGCCCTTTCAATCTAGAAACTCATATCCTTTGGTTCCAGGAAATTGCCTTGAATTACTTAGCTGATGGTTTCCTTCCCTAATTTTCTCTGTCATCTTTTTCATGAATGCCTGTTATTCAGATATTGACTCTCCTGGGCCAGCCCTCTAATTTATTTTCTTTTTCTCTATCTTTCTTTCTTTCTTTCTTTCTTCCTTCCTTCCTTCCTTCCTTCTTTCCCTCTTCTTTTCC
Source organism: Phoca vitulina (assembly GCF_004348235.1). NCBI lineage: Eukaryota > Metazoa > Chordata > Mammalia > Carnivora > Phocidae > Phoca > Phoca vitulina. The sequence continues at coordinate 8,418,200 of NW_022589741.1, forward strand.
ATGTCTTTATATTTTTGCTCTGTTTTCTGGGAGATTTCATAAACTTTTTATTCCAACTGTTCTTTTGCTGTCATATTTTTAATATCTAGGAGTTTATTTTGTCCCCTCATTGTTCCTTTTAAAATAACACCCATTTTTTATTTGATGATTCTACAATGTCTTAGCTCCCTGAGAACAACAATAATTTCATTATATTTTCTTTATATTATCTCTCTCTTTTTTAAAGATTTTATTTATTAGAGAGAGAGAGAGAGCATGAGTGGAGGGGAGGGGCAGAGGGAGAGGGAGAAGCAGACTCCCCACTGAGCAAGGAGCCCAACATGGGGCTCGATCCCAGGACCCTGGGATCAGGACCTGAATCAAAGGCAGACACCCAACTGACTGAGCCACCCAGGGGCCCTATATAGTCTTCTTTTTTCCCTCCAAGTTGATTTTTTTTTTTTCTGTTCGTATGTATGTTTTGATGTATATGTTTTATGTTAGTTTCTTTAGATGTTTACCAGACATATTTGGTTGTGAATTCCTAGTTAACAGTGAGGAACGAAGAGACAGACTGGAAACTAAGCCAATGGGTGGGATTTGTCAGCTGAGTTTTACTGTAGGAGTGGTCTGATTGTGTTCTTTTATTGGAGAGTCCCAATTTTTCTATCTTTATTCTTGAATTGTTAGAGTTCCAAGAGAATATTCTAGCAGTCTTCTACCCAGAAGTTAAAGGCCTGAATGCCGTAGTTTTGGCTTCAGATGTAAGGAAGACTAAGGATGTCCATATCCAGTACGCATATATTTACTTAATCCCCCCATTTTCAATGTGGTATCCCTGTCCTCAGCAGTGCCTTACATCTAGAAACCCTGTGTTTCTAGAGAGAGAAACAAAGAAACAGTTCTGTAGAAAGAGACTAAGCCTCCTCAAGAGACTAAGCCTCTAGATTTCTACTGGAGTAGAAGTCAGGGCACTCATCCAGTTACATAGAAGGAGAGGTGAGATACGAAGATCGAATTGCTTCTTAAACTGGGGCACCTGGGTGGCTCGGTCAGTTAAGCATCCGACTCTTGGTTTCAGCTCAGGTCGTGATCTTGCAGTCGTGGAATTGAGCCTAGAGTTGGGCTCTGCACGCAATGCGGAGTATGCTTCAGATTCTCTCTCCCTCTCCCTCCAACTCATGCTCTATCTCTCTCTCTCTCAAATAAATAAAATCTTAAAAAAAAAGAAAGCACCTTCAACTGATCACCCTTATTTTACCTTCACTAACACCAACTTTCAGTTGTACCATCAGTTCCAAAGTCCTTGGTGGATTCTGGGTAAACCATACTGATTCAAAGTGTTTTCCATTGCTGAGGCTTCAGGTTTCTCAAGTTGGTTGAGGTTTGTATTTCAACAGTTAGATTTTTTTTTTTTTTGGTTTCCAAGTTCTCTAATTGCATTTGTTCTTTTTCCCATTTCCTGTTTTTCTTAGATGTGCTGTATTCCCTTATTTTTGGGAAGATATTAAACATATATATTTATCTCTAGATACTTTTTTGTCGTCACTATATTTTCCTTTAAATATTTGAATATCAGTATAATAGCTTTTATGTTATTGTCTGGTAATTCCATCATTTCTGAATCTGTTTCTGTTGTCTGTTTTTCTCCTGGTTTATAGGTTACATTTTCCTGCTTCTTGGTATGTCTAATACTTTTTTTTTTTATTGGATGCTGGACATTGTGAACTTTAGACTGTCATGTCTGGATTCTGTTTTCCTTTCAAGAGTGTTGAGCTTTGGTAGACAGTTACTTACAGTTGTTTGATCCTTTCAAGTTTTGTTAAGGTTGGCATGAGAATATAACATTTACACTAGAGATAGGTTAGCCTCACTGCTAAGGTATGATCCTTCTAAGATCTCTACCGAATGCTTTGAATGATCAGTGAGAACTCTCCACTTTGGCTGGTGGAAATTTGAATAATTCTCAGCCCATTCTGAGCTCTGGAAGCCATTCAGCTACAGCAGCCCAGTCATTCTTTGCCCAGCCTTGTAGGATTGTATCCTGTGCACATGTCTTAGTATGTACAAAAGACTTGACTCCCCACACAGATCTGTAAGCTTTTTTTCCTGCATAGTTCCCTTCTCTCCAGAACTTTGCCGCGCATCTTCCAGAAATCTCAGTCTTCTAATTCCAGTTCCTTCTCCTCTACTCAGCAATCCAGCTGTACTCTGCATGGGATCTCTGTCCCTGCTGTAAAGTCCAGAATGTGTCTCCAGACAGAAGGCCAGATCATAGGCCTCGCCTCATTAGTTTTCCCTCACTCAAGATCACGGTCCTGTGTTGCCTATTGTCCAGTGCTGAACTATTTTGGCCAGTTTTCTAGTTGTTTTAAATGAAGGGTACATCTGGTTCCTGTTACTACATTATGGCTAGAAGCGGAAGTCAACATACTTATTTTAAAATCCTATTCTGATTGTATTTTAACTCTTTCTTTGTGTATGTTCTTCATTTGTTGAGCCTGTGTTCTATCGTAAATGAGATTTACATTCCTCGAGAGTTTGCTCATTATGTGATTGGATAAGCATTTTTATAATTGAAATTCCTTGTTAGACTTTCTCCTGCCTCTGTTAATGCATCCTACTTGGGAAGAGGACTAAGACCTGCCATTGGAGTTTTCACTTGATTTTCAGTGAAAATAAAGGAGCAAGTAGAAAATATTTCTGAGCTAGATATCCTGGTGGCTGATCTGGGGATGAATGCTTCCCTTTTTTCTAGATGTCACCAGCCAGCCAGGACACTGCCCTGTCTCTTTAAGATCTTGTACACATTACTCCCTCCTGGGGTCATATACCCTCTGTCATTGCCCAGAGGTGTTGTGCAGGGGATGAACGTGGGCTGATTTGACTTGGCTGTACCCACGGTAGTATTCCATCTAATAACACTGTTGATTTTCCCTTGGCCCTTTTCTGTTCCTGAATTCGACCTTTGGGCATGGAACACTGGTAGCTCTGTTGCCCTTCTTTGTGTTTCTGTTACCCCTTAAGATCCATGTTGATCTCAGCCTGTGATTTTCCTCTTTAATTTGATTTAGTCTGTTGTACATCACAGAATTAGTCCCAGTGTCTAGCTCTTCAATTCCTTTTGTCTTTGTGACCACTAACTTTCTGTCTTTTCCAGGATTTGATGTAGGAAGGGAAAACCAGCCAGTTCTCAGTCTGCCATCTTGAAATAGGCAGAATAATCTCTTTGATCCTGTCTATGTTCAACCATTTTATAATAGGTTTGCTTTTCAAATATCAGGGTGTTTTTTTTTTTTAATAAATATCTAGCCTTACCATTGGCAAACAGTAGATTGTATATTGCTTCTTTATCCCATTGTGGGCCATTTATTTGGTTCTTCAAGAAGTAATTATTGGTTTTCTTCTCTAGGTATTTGAGGGTGAGGGTATACTCCCTAAAGGGAGAATTAAAGATACAACTATGGTATAATATGGTATTTGGTAAGTGCTATTAGAAAGTACAAGAAAAGTTCTGTAGAAAGTCAGAAAACAATAGGCAATCATTAACGAGCAGAGATAATATTTGCAGAGTGTAGAGTTACAAACTTACTGCAGTATAGCATCTGGTAAAGGTCACCAGTGATCTAATGGCCAGATCTACTTCTTTTTAGTCCTCATTCTTTGTCTTCACTGCAGCAACTTGACACTGAGAAAACACTCTTTTTTTCTTGGAAATTTCCTTCTGTGATACGTTTCTGTTCCTGCTTTTAAGACTTGTATATCTCTCTCATTTTCCTGTCCCCTAAGAGAAAGAGTTCTGTGCATTTGCCCACGGCGAGCACCTGTAATCCAAAAGCTTTACTGCCTTTAGGAAGATGATTCTCAAATCTTTGACCTGAGCCTTTACATTAGCCTGAACTCCAGATTCTTACTTTCTGCCCTGATATCTGGAAAATAAACTACAAAGCTGAGCTCATTACCTTCTTCTCCTCTAAATAAGCTCCTCTTGTGTCCAGAGTTCTGTCACCAGTTGACCATGCTTATTGCCACTGAATATCTTCAACTTCTCCTTCTTCATGTTTGCCTAGTCTTACAGATTTTTTCTTGGAAATATTTCTCATTTCTGGTCTTCATATTTTCTTTAGTTCCTCATCAGTTCACTTGGGGCTCATGATCAGCATTCCAAGTGCTCTCTTGCCTCCGGTATTTCCCTTATCAATCTATCCTGTGCACAGTTGCCAATTTAATCTAAAGCTAATTCATTCACATTTTCATGTTTTGTCTGCTGTAAAGTACCATTATCAGCTTATGTATGTTTCTCCTTCTCTACTATGATTTTCTTGAGAGCAGGATCTATATCTCATTCATTTTCTCTATCCTCATTACCCATTAGAGTGTCTGGCACATAATAGGCACTCGGTAGTTGAGTGACTAAGACTTGCTTTGTTTTTAAGGTATATTATATTTTAAAATGTAGAGTAGTCAGGCAGTCATTACAAATGTGTGAGTAGATTTTATTTTTCAGTAACAACTTTTTGATAGTGGACTAATAATTTTTGAATACTGATTTTATTGATTGACCAAAAGTAAACAAGTACCTTGTGAACCCCCCAAAAAACCCTATCAGCATTATAGTAAGGCATATATCTAAGACATATATGTCTTGCTACAGTGTCAAACAGATATAGAAAATACTATTTTCCCAAAAGGAACTGAGAAAAAAGGAAACATTTTTCCTAACATATTGGCCACATGGCATGTTTCTCATTTTCTAAATGACTGCTGTCAGCATTTGTCTTGCTGAGAGCAGTATTATTATCATTGATTTCAGAAAATTCAAATTTGTTTGGAATGAGAAAAGCTCTGCTACACATTCACCTCTTAGTTTATTTCCAAACTTCTATCCTAAGTGTACAATATGTCTGAAGAAGGGGACAGTGAAAAGACTCAGAAACTGTCACAAGAAGATTTTGCTTTTCTACGTAGCATGAGGAATTTGACTTACGTATCTAACACTGCTTTATTGACTAACACACTTAAAAACTTTCTGAACCTCTAGTGTTTAATTAGAGTACAGATAGCATGGTTATAGAAAATTAGAAATTCATAAAACTTGTTTTCATTTTTTGTTCCTATCTAGTCATTCATTTACATGGTTTTCCTTTTTTTAAATTGAAGTGTGATTTATGTACAAAAGTGCACAATCTTAAGTTTATAGCTTGATGAACTTGATGAAATTTCTGCATATGTGTCCTCTTAGGTAGCTCTGTCCTAAGAATAGACAGAGAACATTTCCATCACTCTAGAAAGTTTCCTCGTAGTCAGAATCCCCACAAGAGTTACCATTAGTCTTACCTCTGTCACCATAGATTAGTTTTGCCTGTTTTTGAATTTCAGATAAATAGAATAATATTCTTTTGTGTCCACTTTTTTTACTCAACCTTATGTCTGTGAGATTCATCCATGTTACTGTATGTATCAGTAGTTCCTTTTCTTTCATTGATATTATATATTTTTAAGTTTACCTTTTATGTTTGACAAAAGTAATGTATTTATTGAAGAAATTTTGGAAAATATGTAAAAGGTAGGGGTGAAGGTGGGGAGAAGGGAGAAAAAGACCCTTTGGTGCCCCAAGACAAATATCTCTAAGTTTTGATTTGTTTCTTTCCACTTTTATTCTTTGTATATATACGTAGTTTTCTGTGGTTGGACTCATGATCATACTTAAGTAATTATATACCCATTTTTAATTACATAATATATTTTTGGAGTCACTGAGCAATTCATCCTTCTGCTTAGCCCTGGCTGAAATTACTAATGGGCTGGAATTTTCATTTATTCATTTAGTAGTTCAACAAATACTTGTTCAGCCCCTGTTGTATGTCAAGCACTGTTCCAGTCACTGTTGTACATGCTAGGACTAGAGCAGGGGATAAGACAGGCAAAATCCCTGCTCTAATGGAGGTGATAGTCTACAGTGTGGGAAGATGCACATTAAAAAAGTAAAAGTAAACAAGGAATATTCAGGTAGCAATAAGTGCTATAAAGGGAATGCATGGATATGGAGCTAAAGGAATTCTCATATACTGTTGGTAGTATGTAAAATATTAAATAAATTCAAAAATAAGTATACCCTGTGACCTAGAAATTTCACTCTATTTCATGTACAGTACACTAGGATGCACCTAAAAGAATGTTCACAGCAGTATTTTTTTAACTTTTTTTTTTTTTTAAGATTTTACTTATTCATTTGAGAGAGAGAAAGAGAGCATGCAAAAGCAGGGGGAGTGGGAGAAGCAGACTCCCTGCTGAGTTGGGAGCCTGACGTGGGGCTCGATCCCAGAACCTAGAGAACAAGACCTGAGCCAAAGGCAGATGCTTGACCATCTGAGCTACGCAGGCGCTCCAGCAGTATTATTTTTAATAGTCCCAAACTAGAAACAGCAAAATGTCCACCAACAGTAGAATGGATAAATACATTGTGATATATTCATACAATAGAATACTATTCAGTAATAAAAAAACAATGTACTACACTCTATGAATGACTCTTAAAAATGTGTTACTGAGGGAAAGAAAACACAAAGAAGAACACATTCTATTTCAATAAAACCCCCAAATATGTAAAAACTAAGCTATATTGTTTGGGGATACATACTTAGTACAATTACGCTCTAAAAAAAAAAGAAAAAGAAGTGATTACCATAACAGGATAGAGTTATCTTTGAGAAGAGGGAGGAAGTTGTGATTTTGCAGGGGAAAGTGGGAGAGGTGCATCTGGGATGCTGGAAATATTCTAATGTTATTTCTCGATCTTAGTGGTGATTATATGGGTGATTATAATAAACTGCATGTTTATGTTTTAGGGACTTCTGCATTTGTGTTTTATATTTCAAACAAAGCAGTGGGATGATAGCATAAGTATAGTTTGTGTGTGTGTGTTATTTGACAGCTTTACTGAGGTACAGTTGACATACTGTAAGCTTCCTCATATTCCTTTGTAGTCCTTCCCTTTCACCTGTCCCTCCTCATCCCCTCACCCCCAGGCAACCACTGATTCACTGTCACTATAGATTAGCATTTAGAATTCTAGAATTATATATAAATGGAATTATATATATATATAGTATGTACTTTCATTTTTGTCTGGTTGCTTTCAGTCAGCATAATTATTTTGAGATTCATCTGTAGTGTTGCATATATCAGTAATTCATTCCTTTTAATGCTGAGTTGTATTCCCTTGTTTGGATATACTGCAGTTTGTTTACCTATTCACCTGTTGATGGATGTTTGGTTTGTTTCCAGTTTCTGGCTGTTACAAATAAAATTGCCATAAACAGTAATGTACAAATCTGTGTATAGATATATACTTACTTTTCTCTTGGTTGAATACTTAGGAACGAAATGGCTGGATCATATGATAGGTGTATATTTAACTTTCTAAGAAATACACTTTTGTACCCACTCCACTACCCCCCCCCCAGCTCAAGAAAATATTTTAGGCCAATAAATATATTTCTGTAAAATTATTTTAAGTCACTATGTAGTAATCCATCAATTAAACCTAATGTGTTTAACCAGTTCTTTGCAGATGAGCATTTAGATCTTTTCTATCATTATAAATAACATTACCATGAATGTCCTTAAAACTAAATCTTTGAACATGTTTTTAATTCTTTAAGATAAATGACTAGAAGTGAAATTTCATGGCCAAACATTCAAGCTTTTGTTACAGATTGCCTTCTAGACATATGATAACTTAAATCTTCATCAGTCAGATTTTTTCACTTGATAACTAAATTTATGTCAGATACAATTAGTCAAAACTATATGTTAGATAGTCAAAATATTCCTTTTGTGTAATGAAGCATTTTTATTTTACTTTCTTTGGGATTATAGGTGAAAATAAGTCTAGAGTCATAAAAATGTTTTTTTCTATTTGTATTCATATAGTAAATGAAATTTCTCTTTCTGAATCAAATGTAGCTATGAAAGAACTGCCCTTAGAATTAGAGAATCAGTAAAGTTGAGATAAATTAAGAGATGAGAAAAATAAATTGCAAAATACTATGTATGGTATGATTGCATTTAGGTTTTCAAGTAATTACTATTCAATAGCTCTTACTATTTAAAGCAGTTTATATATATAATACATGGTTTATATTGATATGACATCTTTATATGACAAATATACAAACAGTGTTTATATTTCATTATAGATGCATATTTTCATAGACAGGGAAAAGTTTAGAAAATCTAAATTGAGCTGTCCAGTTGTGTCTGAGGGGTGGGATTGTAAGGGGGCTTTCGTTTGTACTTTGTGTGTTTCTGTGTTTGAAGTTTTTTCACAGTAAGTATGCACAGCTTTTACTATTGGAGAAAATAAGTATATTTTCATTTGGAAAAATATGAGATAGCTCTGCAGTTTGAGTTCAGAAGACATTTTAGAGTGTAGATCTTTTGGAGAAAGTCCAACTAGACGGGAGGCCGTGACAAGTATATCCTATTGCTGGAATATATGTGTTGTTTACCAATTATAATCTTCCTGTCAGTGTTTGTGTTCTTGAATTGGTAGTCAGCAAAATGAATACTTTTTACTCTTCCCTAAATTGTCAGGCTACACATATTGTGTAATTGATATGTTATGTAGCTTGTCAGTTCCAGTGCTCTAGCGCCTATTACATTTCAGCATACTGCAGCTGGTTAGGGTAGTGTCACATAGTTCCATTCTTTTTTGTGCGCATTTGTCTCTCCATCTGTGAGTACAGCATTTTGTTGATCCTTGCACATACTCCATTATCTGTCTATACTGACTTTAAATCTGCTAATCATATACCATACACTTTAGCTGGTGACCACTGTGCTCTAAAATAATATATTGTCATTGCAAGTACGTAGCGAATTATTTTTTCCCAGATCAGTTAACATCTACCAAGATAACCACAGGTAACCGAGTGAATGTATTTGAATACTTGAAGTTTATAGTATTATAGTGGAAAATACACTTGGGGCGCCTGGGTGGCTCAGTTGGTTGAGCGACTGCCTTTGGCTCAGGTCATGATTCTGGAGTCCCAGGATTGAGTCCCACATCGGGCTTCCTGCTCAGCGGGGAGTCTGCTTCTGCCTCTGACCCTCTCTCCTCTTGCGTTCTCTCTCTCAATCTCTCTCTCTCAGATAAATAAATACAATCTTTAAAAAAAAAAAGAAAAAAGAAAATACACTTAACTAGATATCAGGAGGCTCATGTAATTATCCTAGCTCCATTTATGTACTTAAGAAGTTGTATCATCTACTATATCATCTACTAATGGCTTGCTGAGGTAACCTAATAAGGAATGACCGTACACATTCATTCATGAGGATTAGGCAATATGATGAATGTGAGTGTATTTTATAAATGACAAAGGACAATGCAGTTGTAGTTGTGACATCTCCATCTACTTTTGTTGCGAGTCCTTGTGATGGCACAGGAGGTGGTAGTGATGTTGTGGTGGGAGCACAGAAGGCAGATAGTTCTAGTACTTCTTTTAACATCACTTTTTCATAGCCAAGAAGATCTTTCTCTAGAATAGCTCTTCCATTTAAAAAAAAAATTATTCTAGGAACACTCAGAAATCTTTGCACATCCAGAAGTTGATCTAGGGAATGAAGAGGCTGAAAAATATAATTTAGTGCTTTATTAATAAGCACTAATTCAAGACATATGCAAATATAGTATTTTCTCAACATTAACTATAAACAGTTCATTAGTCTTTTTTTTAAAGATTTTATTTATTTATTTGACAGAGAGAGAGACATAGCGAGAGAGGGCACACAAGCAGGTGGAGTGGGAGAGGGAGAAGCAGGGGAACCCGATGCGGGGCTCGATCCCAGGACCCTGGGATCATGACCTGAGCCAAAGGCAGACGCTTAACGACTGAGCCACCCAGGCGCACCACAGTTCATTAGTCTTGAAAGCTTTATTGCTTGACTGTAGATCCTTTCCCCATAAAACATTGGATTAGATTTACATACCTTATATCAATATGCTAATCAGCTATCGCTTAATGTCCTTAATTTAGATATATTTTAAATCTTAATGTTAGCAATGAATTATCATTTTCTTTGGCTTTTCTGAGCAACCAAATTTCAACTCGTGATTTGGTTAAACTATCTCTGTTTTGAACTTTCTGAACAAGTAAAAGAAAATCTCTGATCTTTGTAGAAACACATGACTATAAGTAGTTATATATCCTACTTGCTGTTCTTTAAGACCTTGAGAGAATTTTGAATTCAGTAAGAAAAGCTCTTATGAGGGGCGCCTGGGTGGCTCAGTCGTTAGGCATCTGCCTTCAGCTCGGGTCATGATCCCAGGGTCCTGGGATCGAGCCCTGCATAGGGAGCTTGCTTCTCCCTTTCCTTCTGCCCATGCTGTGTTCCCTCTCTCACTGTGTCTCTCTCTATCAAATAAATACATAAAATCTTAAAAAAAAAAAAAAAAAAAAGAAAGAAAAGCTCTTATGAAATAGCATTCCCCTAAAAAGCAGAAATGGTTCTTGCTTATCATTTTCAAAATATTTGTTGTATACCTGTTATAAAAATTATAATAATAAAATGCTTTAGTAGAGTTCTAACATCTTTGGCATAATTATTAGTTTGGGGAAAGTCAAGACTAGGCATCTATATCTAAAAATATTATAACCATTTTGTTGATCTTCTTAAATAATCATTTTCAACCTCTTCCATTTTTTTCTATTCAGACCTCCAGTGATTCAAACATCAAAATACAAATTATTATTATAGTTATTGTAATTGACCATGTTGCTTATTTTTCCCTAGGTTATTTTATATTTAAAATTGGAAAAATTCTTTTCATAAAATTATATAAGTTAAATGAAAGTAAAAAAAAAAAAGCTGAAAGCAAAGTTGTATTCAATAGAGCTGAAACTAGAGTGAGCTCTACTTTTGTTTACCTAATAATATAGCTGGTCAGTGGTAGTGTCAGTCTTCTGGAAATAGTACTGTTCCATTATGAGTTTCAGCATAGAAGAAAAGTTGTGTTTTCTTGTGTGTCTTGATTTTATATGTAAAAATTGATTTTTACTGCTTTTAGTGGCTCTCTTTTGGGGTTTTTTTGGATTTTTTTTTTTAACATACAGTGTATTATTAGTTTCAGAGGTAGAGTTTAGTGATTCATCAGTTGCATATAACACCCAGTGCTCATTACATCACGTGCCCTCCTTGATGTCCATCACCCAGTTACCCCAGCCCCCCCACCTACCTCCTCTCCTGCAACCCTCAGTTTGTTGCCTGTGGTTACGAGTCTCTTATGATTTTATCTTGTTTCATTTTTCTCTCCCTTCCCCTATGATCCTCTGTTTTATTTCTTAAATTTCACATATGAGTGAGATCATATGATAATTATCTGATTGACTTATTTTGCTTATCATACTACCCTCTAGTTCCATCCACATTGTTGGAAATAGCAAGATTTCATTTTTTTTGATGGCTGAGTAGTAGTCCATTGTGTGTGTGTGTGTGTGTGTGTGTGTGTGTGTGTGTGTATACCACATCTTTTTTTTTTTTAAAGATTTTTATTTATTTATTTGAGAGAGAGAGCATGAGCAGGGGGAAGAGACAGAGGGAGAGGGAGAAACAGACTCCCTGGTGAGCAGGGAGCCCGATGCTGGACTCGATCCCAAGACCCTGAGATCATGACCTGAGCCGAAGGCAGACGCTTAACCGACTGAGCCACCCAGGCGTCCCTATACCACATCTTCTTTATCCACTCCTCTGTTGATGGACATCTGGGCTCTTTCCATAGTTGGGCTATTGTGGACATTGCTGCTATAAACATTGGGGTACAGGTGCCCCTTCAGATCACTACATTTGTATCTTTGGTGGACCTCTTTTGTTAAGAACACTTCTGAGTTCAGGCTAGATTTACAATATTGTTTAAGTTAACTAAAGCTACATATTCTTTACTGAAACACCTAATATTTCACATACCATGTGCAAGGAAGATTGGTCTTTAATTCACTGAAGTAAAATTAAATAAAGGCAATTTAAATTTGAGTTATACATGTAGAGATCTGTAGGAATTAGGTAGACTTTAACTGAGTTCTAAGGGAAAACTTGCTTGTTTTTAGTTTTAGATTTAAAAATTTCATTTAGGGGCAACCTGGGTGTCTCAGTAGGTGAAGTGTCTGCCTTTGGCTTGGGTCATGATGCCAGGGTCCTGGGATCAAGCCCCTTATCGGGCTCCCTGCTCAGCTGGAAATCTGCTTCTCCCTCTCGGTCTGCCCTCCCCAATCATGTGCTCTCTCTCTCTCTCTGTGCTCTCTCTCAAATAAATAAATCTTTAAAAAAAATAAAAATTAGAAATGCATTTAAAAATAATAAACATAAATAAATTTAAAATACTTATTTCTTTTTAGCCTAGTTGATGTATATAAAGGAAACCATTCACTGTATATTCAGTCATTCAGCAGATAGCCATTAAACACCTATAATATGACAGATACTTTAGTTTGGTTAATTTGCTTCAGTATAATAAGTTGTGATTTTGGCTTTGTCAGTGGCAAATATGTTACTCTGGCTAGGATGACTTGGCAGGCTCTGTAGCTTGCTTTTCATGGACTGATACTTTTATTATTTATTTATTTATTTATTTATTTATTTTTAGTATAGTTGACACACAATGTTACATGAGTCTTAGATGTACGTGTTAGTCTGTGCTCACCACCAGTGTAGCCACCATCTGTCATTGTACAATGCTATTACAATATCATGCACTGTATTTCTTATGCTGTACCTTTTATTACCATGATTTATTCACTCCATAACTGGAAGCCTGTATCTCCCACTCCCTTTCACCCATTTTGCCCATCTCCCACCCTTGTCCCCTCTGGCACCCATCAGTTTGTTCTCTGTGTTTATAGGTCTGATTATGCTTTTCGTTTGTTTATTCATTTGGGGTTTTTTTACACTCCACATATGAGTGAAATCATATAGTATTTGTCTTTCTCAGTCTGACTTATTTCACTTAGCATTATACCCTCTAGGTCCATCCATGTTGCTGCAAATGGCACAGTCTCATCCTTTTTGATGGCTGCATAATATTGCAATGTATGTGTTTTGGGTGTGTGTGTGTACCACATCTTCTTTATCCATTCATCTTATTGATGGACACTTAGGTTGCTTCCATGTCTATTGTAATTAATGGTACAATAAATACACGGGTGTATAGATCTTTTCAAATTAACATCTCCATTTTCTTTAGGTAAACACCCAATAGTGGAATTACTGGATCACATGGTAACTCTATTTTTAATTTTTTGAAGAACCTCCATATTATTTTCCACAGTGCCTATCCCAGTTTACATTGCTGGTTGTGCACAAGGGTTTCTTTTTCTCCATATGCTCACCAGTACTTGTTATTCATTATTTTTAATTTTAGTCATTCTCACAGGTGTAAGAGGATATCTCATTGTGGTTTTGATTTGCATTTCCCTGATGATGAGTGATGTTGAGCAATTTTTCATGTCTATTGGCCATTGGATGTCTTCCTTGGAAGAGTATCTATTCAGGTCCTCTGCCTACTTTTTAATTGGATTGTTTGGTTTTCGGGTATTGAGTTGTATGAGTTTTTTAAAATATATTTTGGATAGTAACTCCTTATCAGATCTATCATTTGCAAATATTTTCTCCCATTCAGTAGGTTGCCTTTGTGTTTTTTTGTTGGTTTCCTTCGCTGGCAAAAGCTTTTTATTTGGTGTAGTCCCAATAGTTTATTTTTGCTTTTGTTTCCTTTGCCAAAGGAGGCATATCTAGAAGGATGTTGCTACAGCCAATGTCAGAGAAATTACTGCCTGTGCTCTCTTTTAGGATTTTTATGGTTTCAGGTCTCACATATAGGTCTTTAATTCATTCTGAGTTTATTTTTGTGTATGGTGTTAGAAAGTGGTCCAGTTTGATTCTTCTGTATGTAGCTGTCCAATTATCCCAGAACCATTTGTTGAAGAGGCTGTTTTTCCCCCATTGTATGTTCTTGCCTTCTTTGTCGTATGTTAATTGACCATTTAAGCATCATTCTATCTCTGGGCTCTCTATTCTGTTCTGTTGATCTATGTGTCTCTTTTTGTGCCAGTACCATACTGTTTTGATTACTACAGCTTTGTAGTATATTTTGAAATCTGGAATTATGATACCTCCAGCTTTGTTCTTTTTTCTCAAGTTTGCTTTGGCTATTCAGGGTCTTTTTTAGTTCCATACAAATTTTAGGATTATTTGTTCTAGTTCTGTGAAAAATGCTGTTGGTATTTCAATAGGGACTGTATTGAATCTGTAGATTACTTTGGATACTATGGACATTTTAACAATATTTTTCCAATCCATGAACATGGAGTATCATTCCATTTGTTTGTGCCATCTTCAGTTTCTTTCATTACTGCTTTGTAGCTTTCAGAGTACAGATCTTTCATCTCTTTGGTTAAGTTTATTCCTGGGTATTTTATTCCTTTTGATGCAATTGTAAATGGTGTTGTTTTCTTAATTTCTCTTTCTGCTACTTCATTATTAGTGTAGAGAAACACTACCAATTTCTGGGTATTAATTTTGCATCCTGCAACTTTACTGACTTCATTTATTCTAGCAGCTTTTTGGTGGAGCATTTAGGATTTTCTACGTGTGGTATCATGTTATCTGCAATAGTGACAGTTTAACTTCTTTACCAGTATAGGTACCTCTAATTCTTTTTCTCATTTGACTGCTGTGGCTAGGATTTCCAGTACTATGTTAAATAAAAGTGGTGAGAGTGGACATGCTTGTCCTTTTCCTGATTTTAGAGGAAATGCTCTGTTTTTCACCATGGAGTATGATATTAGCTCTGGCTTTTTTATATATGGCCTTTATTATGTTGAGGTATGTGGACTGATAATTTTAATGGAAATAATTTGCTACTCCAAAAGCATTACATAAATGCTACATAAGACTAATTATTAGCTATACCAAGAAGCCAGTATCGGTTTTTTATACAAATATGTACCCCATATAACTTTATGATTGAAGATGATGCATAGGTGCTTCTAAGATCTTATCTAGATACTTTCTTTAAAAATCTGTCAATTTTATTTAGTATATACGGAAAAACATACAGTAATAAAAGTGGTAAATATTTATGTACATGTGCATATACATTGTTTTTTACGTATATAAAACAATGTGTGTATTTATACATATATAAAGCAATGTAATCAAATCCTGAGGTAACACAGAAAACATATAATCTTAAATTTTGTCATTGGAGACACTAAATCTAGGAAATTGGTGGCTAGGGAGCTATGGCCAAAGTTAATCATTTCTGACTTTTTAACATCTTTACAGTCAGTGGGTCACTCATATGTTGGGAAGATGTGGGAAGGAACGAATCAAAGAAATTGTTAGAGCACCAAAATCAAATCTCCTAGTTTGCGGTTTTGCCAAGAATCTTGGTGATAAACAGTATGTCATGAATATCATCTTGGGACTGTGTGCTGCCTTTGGCTCACTGTTCCACTTTTACACAAGTTATCGTGAAAAATACAAACCACTTAGATGTGAATGAGAGTAATTTGAATTTGTGTAACAGGTCATCCAACTAATACAAGTGCTTGGAGAGAGAGAACCAGCCATATTCAGATGTCCTTGATTAGAAAGTTAATTTCTAAATTATTGGTAATCTAATAACAATAACATTTATTGAATAATTACCGTGTCCCAGGCCCTCTGCTACCTGTCTTGTATGTCCTGTCCCATTTAAACCTCACATGGGTGGATATGTTATCATTATCCCCATATAGAAGAGGAAAGGATGACTCAGTGGCAAAATAAATTTGCCCATGGTAACATAGTTAATAAATGAAAAGGACAGCATTCAAAAAATGAGTCTTGACTAAAAAACCCATGCTCTTATTTATGTTTTATAGACCACAGACATCAAAATTATATTAGGTAGCTATATAAAAAGATCTCTAGGTCCCATACCAGACCTGCTGAATCAGATTTCTTGGGTATAGGATCCAAAGCTCAGCATTTTTAGCAAGCTTCCCAGTGTGATTTTTATGAACACTAATGTGTGAGAACCACTGTGCTATACTATGTTGCTACATAGTTTAAATATGTAAAGATAAATAGTAAGGAATGATGGATAGGTGGAAGAATATTCTTGATATTAGAAATGATAGGAAATCCTGGCAGTGTGAGTAAATTCCCTATGGAGAAGCAATATTTGTAATATTGGGAAACGTGGGTTGTAATATAGAGGACTTGGAGGACTTTGAAGTCTAAATTAAGGATTAGGACAGTGCTTTAGAAAAGAAGGAAGCTCCACGTAGATTTAGGAGTTGGGTGCTAACTTTTCCTGTTCCATTAACACTTTCCTCACATCTGTATCATAATACTGAAACATTTTATCTTTATTCTTTCATTAAACTGTGTTCTTGAGACTAGGTATTCTATTTTACTCATGTTGTGTCCCCATCTCTTAGCCCAGTCTCTAGTATGTAGAGATCCTTAATAAATGTCAAATTATCTCACTTTTTTCTTTTAAAACTCTTAGAAGGCTCAAACTGAGCGGGAGTCCTTTTTGGGCCAATTTTTAGCAATTTGAGAGCCTTGAGCATCACATTCCTGTCTAGACCCACAGATCCAAGGAGGAGCTTCAAGCTGTGACTTGGCTTCCATGAACCAATCATTGAACTTCATTTTAACCCAACATTGAATCTTGAGTCTTTCCAGATGCCCCAACAAGAAAATTTCCAGGAAGATACAGCAGTCTCTCTTTCCTCCTGCTTAGCAATACTGGTAGAGGGCTAAGTAACTTGAACATCAGCCCTGGGACCAGCTACCCTTTCCCTCCACCAAAAGCAGGACAGACAGGAGACCAACCAACTATAAAGGTAATAGGAAGAGACATTGTTATTTCTATTTTGAAAAGACAGTTTAGTTGGAGATCCTTCAGTCATAGTATACATTATAAAAATAAATTCAGACTTCAATTTGAATCTTGTCATTTCTGGAATCATTCAGGGAACCATAGAGTAAGAAAAGCGGCCTCTCAGTTTTCCTCTTCGGCTCAGAAATGCTCAGTAACTTAACCCTCAGCCCTAGTACCATCTCTCCTTTGCCCTAGAAGAATTGTTCCAACAGCAGGAGAAAAAAGAAAATCCAACAAGAAGGGTATTGGGAAAGAGAATTGGCATTTTCAGAGAAGAGGCTCCTAACACTGGTTTAATGGAAGCTTGTCCTCCTCACAGGATGGAAATCAGATGGGACACAGACATGAATGTGCATATTGCCTTGCACAGAAGCTTTCTAAGAACTTAAAACAGTGAGAAATGGTCAGTTGTAGCAACAGGATACAGATTTATATCAAAGAATCATATCAGAAAATAGATTTGATCCAGTTTCAATGCTGGTACCAGAATGTTCCACTAGTAATTTTAGGATCACTGTGGAGCAAGCTGGGAGGTTTCTTTGATATAAGTTGTCTTTTTTCGTTCTCAGGTCTGTCTTTTCTTCCAAGTTATCTACAATGTGTAAGTCATCTATATAGATTAAACGCCATTCTGATTTCACTTTGCTTTATTCCATTTTTTTGGTTAGCCATTCTTTGGCACCTGTATGTTTTAGAATTCTAAAGTTAATTATAAGTTGGGATCCATGGTTAAAAATTTGAAACAAACAAACAAAAAAAAACTGTGGGGAAAACAAATACAGAAATTGTTTAGGGTAAAACATGATTGTGATAAAGCTTATGTCAGTAAATATCTGCCCCATAACAATGATTTTATTTTTCCCTGTTAAAGGAATTTCTGCTTTGTTATTTCAGTGTTTTCCAGTACAAAATAAGCATGTTTAAAGAGGAGGAAAAACTCTTAGAAGCGGTAATGATAGGATGAATTTTTATGGAAAAAAAAAAGGAAAGAAGAAACTTAGATGTCAGGGTTGGAGTAGCTGGTTTCCTTTTCTTTGATAAACATTTTATTCATTTGTTGAAATATCTGATTGATGTATGATCTCCTATGCTGCAGATTCTTACTGTCTGCAATAGAGAAGGCTCCAAGATTTGAGTCATTATTATTCAAACAGTATTTGGCCATTGTCAGCTTATTTAATCAAAATAGGTACTAACTACATGCCTCTTTTTCTTTACTTATTTCTTGACTGAGTTGTTTGATTTTGTCATTTAGTACCCTGTTTATAGTTCTATCTATATAAAAACTCAGTTACAAGTTATTTCAAATAAAAGGTAAATTCTTTAATATTATGCTATGTTTAATCAGCATAGAGGAACTTCTTTATGCATTGTTTTACAATTCTAAGACAGGCATCATGAGTAGGTTTTAAATTAGTTCCCCACACCTAAATGCGAGTGAGAACTGTACATTTTTCTGCTTGTCATCAACTGCCTCTTCTCCTCAGTCTTAAACCATGTTTCACTAACCATGTCCATCTGTAGTGTCTTATTAAGAATCTGTACACCCATCAGCTTCACACTTTTAGAGGAGTAAAGTACAAAAACCTCATGGAGAATATAACTTTATGCTTTACATGAGGTGAAATATTTCTCCCCAGGTAAGGCCTGTTTTTTTGTTTTTTTTGTTTTTTTTCCACTAAAGATGCAGACCCTTTAGAAGATAATTATGAGTATGAAATCTGATTCCAGAATACAAATTCCTTTGAGAGAAAATTTAATTAGAATATTTAAAACATTCTGCAGTGCAGCAAACTATTTGATAGATTTATCAGTGGATCCTTCATATATGTATAAAGTGTATACACACACACACAAAGACACAAACACACACCCCACACAATGAAAGATACATGAAGCACAGGGGATCTTTAAAGATTTTTTTACTTTAATATTTAAATTAAAATTTTTTTTCTTGCTTTGGTCACTTTATCTGCTAGTAGCATCTGACACCTTCTTTATATAGGTCAGGGGAATCAGCAATTTCTTCATTTTTATTTTTTATATTAACTGTTGCTTAAAGTCCACGTGGGCAATCTGCTGCTGACACTTTTGGCTGTGTATACAGGGGCTTTTGAGGACAGTGATGATTGATAGTGGTAATAGATGTTACTGAAAGAATAGTGGCCTGAGAATCCTCTCTTGACTCCCTTGTGCTAGGTGGGTCAGGCAGAGGTCACTTCTCTGTGGTCCCGTAATAGCCTCTGCATATCTCTCAATGCTGTACTTGCCATTTTATAATTACATGCTTCTAGGTCTGTCTCTCCTACTAGATTAAACTCCTTGGGGGCAACAAATGTTTCTTGTTTATGCTTGTATTTCTGGTACCTGGTAGAGTCCTAAGCCCTAAGCATATTGTAAACACCCTATAAATGTTTATTAAGGAATTGAGAGAATTTACTCTCTTAACATTGATGATTACTGTTTTGAACTAAAATTGTGCTTTTATGGACCAAGATAGCCAAAAACATATTTATATTGCTTTTAACTATTTCTCTGTTATTAATAGTTTTAGTTTTTCATTTATTAGAGAATGTGTTATTTTCCATTTTACTAAGAATAGTTATTGACCTGAATGTATCCATACATTCCATATACACTGCGGACAGTGTTGTTCAGTGTATCCAGTGCTGATGGGCGTTAACATAAGGACACTGTGTCCTAGTCATCATGGGACTTCAGGCTAGTTTGTTGTACATTCTCTATGTGTACAACTCACCAGTTTCTAGCATGCCACCCCATGAGGACAACTGGAATGGTACTTGTCATCATCCTTTATCTCTTCTTAGAGAAACTCATTAATGGAAAGAGATGAAGACAAGTTGTTCATAAGCAAAGTAACCCACTCAATTTGTTTCTGAAATCCATTTGTTAACCTTTTGAAATGTCTGATCTGAAATTTTGTTTTGCAGTACACCTTGCACATAGTATATGATCTTTACTTTTAGTGATTCTGGCATTCCAAATAAAATAAAATAATCATGTTGTGAAACTCTAACTTGAGTTGCTAGTAAGCTAGTGGCCCAGTTCAATTCCCATTCAATTTTCTTGCTTAACTTTTCTCAGAAACTTCTATTCCTCCCTCTGTGTAGTGGCACAATTTTGATTGTTTTTACACTCTAAACTAGATGGTTAGCTAACTCAAATTCCCCTTGAGAGAGAAGAAGAAACCCTTTAAAAGGCCTTTCCTATTATTTTAACCTAAAGATAGAAAAGGAAACGTCAGTGTCCCTTTTGTTCTCTAAGAGCCTAAGAATAAATTTATACAAATATTTATTGAACATCTATTACTTAAAAGTCACTGTTCTTAGTGCTGTGGACTACAAATTGAATAAGATGTGATTTTCTGCTTTCAATTCTATTGGAATAAATGAGACCTGTTCATGTAACCATGACAGACCTTAAAGAGCAAGGCAGGATTTTTGAATGAGATGGCATTTGAGTTGGAATTCAAGAACTATTGAAAGAATTTCTACCTGACTGACACCTTTGGAAAGCATTTGGATTGCTGCTGCCCTTGCTGATAAAATCCCATTTTGGCTGCATTCTGTCTTTCTGTTTTGGAAAAGTATTGCTGACTTGTTAGTCCTTAAGGTGATTTTGCATGTATCTACTCTGATCCATTTATATGCTGATTTTAGTAATTGGAATATGCTGCTATTTCTAAAAATCTATTACTCTTTTGTGCTGCCTACTAAGTTGGAAGAGAACTTAGAGTCGGGGGAGCTGAGCTTCAGATGAAGTAACAGCATGAGCTAAAGTACAGAGTTAGAAAATCATGAGGTTTATGTGGAGAACAAAGCAGTTCAGGCTGACTGGAGCAAATTGTGGGGGAAGGTGGGTAGTAAGGAGATGGTAGTACAAAAAGATAGTAAGGGCACAAAAAATGGGTTAGAGCTGTGTATCGTGGAGCTTCTGTATATTAACTAGGCTAAGGAGTAGTATGGGCTAAATTAATGCCATAAACATGGAAGAGCTATTGAGATTTTTTAAATAGAGGAATGAAGTAGAGTTCCCCTTTAGAAAGATTAATTTGTATTGGGATCGGGAGATCGCACAACCATAGTGATTATCTTGATAAGTTTTGCAGTAACCCAGGTTGAAATGTAATCGGGGGTGATATCAGCAAAATTCACTTGAGGGGGGTGAGTGGAGGAAAGAGGCACCAGATGGGAGAGGTTGCAGAGCAGAAACATCAAGCCCTTACATTCTTTTTCAAAAGCTTAATTATTCTAATGAAAGGTAAAAATGTGTCATGAAAGGATTTGAAAATCTAATGCTAGAACTGGACACCTTTTTGCCATGTATAGAACATCTTTTTTTAATTTAAATTCAATTAATTAACATATAGTGTATTATTAGTTTCAGAGATAGAATTTAGTGATTCATCACAGTGCCCTTTACATCACGTGCCCTCCTTAATGCCCATCACCCAGTTACCCCATCCCTCCACCCACCTCCCTCCATCAACCCTCAATTTGTTTCCTATAGTTAAGAGTCTCTTATGGTTTGTCTCCCTCTCTGATTTCATATTACTTTTTTTCCCTCCCTTCCTCTATGATCCTTTGTTTTGTTTCTTAAATTCCACATATGAGTGAAATCATATATTTGTCTTTCTCTGATTGACTCATTTTGCTTAGTATAATAATACCCTCTAGCTCCATTCACGTCATTGCAAATGATAAGATTTCATTTTTTTGGTGGCTGAGTAATATTCCACTGTGTGTGTGTGTATACACACCACATCTTTTTTATCCATTCTGTATAGAACATCTTTGATGCATGATTTATTCTCTCTTAGGGGCCAGTTTGTTTGGTACAGGTGACGTGATCATTTTGTTCACTTGCTATTTACTTGTACAATCTTGTTAAGTTTTACTATCATTGCAGCCGTTCTTTCATCCTTCATCTGTTATTTTTGGCCCCTTTTACTTTGCAGTTTTAGTCTATTTCGACTTTCCCCTTTCCATCTACCGTCACATGTCCTAAGACAGGGCTCGTTAAGTAGCAGAGAACATACTCAAACCTAACTCTAGTGAGGGGAAATACAGTGTAAGGTTACAGAGCTGTTTCATAGTAACTTATGGTAAGAAAAGCTTAAGTAAGCAGCATGGGAACTAGAAATCTAAAAGACTGTCTTTTTCTTAAAGGAGCTGTCTTGTTCTTTCTTCTTGCTACACATGTTTGTATCCCTGTTCTCTCTATCCTAGCTGGCTTCCTCTGTTTTTTTCCTTTTTATAATGGCTCGTACGAGTTCCCTGTTTTAATAGACTCTCTCAGTTCAGTTCCTCACAACTAACTGGCAGCTTCCCTCTCTGCTTCTCAGGCCTAATATCCCAAGAGAGGGAATCTGATTCATTCAGCTCACTCAATCCAAGTCACAGTATCCTTCCTGATCCAGCAATCTTTCAGCTACAAATAGTAAAAGCCTGACCCGAATTGGCTAAAAAATGAAGAAATGTATTATTGCCTACAACAGGAAATTCAGAGGAAGGGCGGCTTTAAGAGTTGGTAGATTGGAGACTCAACAGTGTCATAAAGAACCTTTCACCACTCTGCCATCCTCAGGATTAGCTTTATCCTTAGTAAAATGCTACACCCATTCCAGGCACCACAGCCGGATACAACAACATCCAGAGAAAAGAGTGGACATTTCTTCCTGTGGCTTTTTCTTAGGAGTGAGAAAATTTTTTCTAAAATCTCTTCTGGAAGTGAGCAGCGTTCCCTCATATTTCATTGGCCAGATTTACAATTAGAAATTTGTTTGCATTAATAATCTCTGTTGGTAAGAAAGAGAGGCCACCAGGATATACCATTCCTAAACCAGTCACTGGCAAGGGGGAGTAGGATTATCCAGAGACTAATCAGGCCCATCTCTGGACTTGGGATGGAAGTCCTTTTCCCCCATCTCTGGAATTGGTATGGAAGCCTTATATCTGGAGGGTAGAAAGGAATGGCAGTAAGAACAAGAGAAGTCCTTCTGTTCAGAGGTGTATGTCTGTTTACATTGATGTATAAGCTCTTCCTTTAAAATGAAAATTACTGTGGGAATTTATCTGAAGAAAATTAGAATTGTGTCAGGATGCAAGTTTACTACGATTATCTTTGGGTCAAGTATGTATCCCTTTCCCACTTAAGTTAGGACCTGGAGAGGGAGGTATATACATGGTCTAAGACAAAGCCACTTTGTACTATGAGTGAAGACTGTCCCAAAAGGGCATGGGCAGGCAGATATTCTGAAATGTATCTGGTGTATACCTCTTTTGGATCCATTTTCTGAATTCTTGTAGACACAGTCCTTCCTCAGACCTTTTCAGTAAGTAATACATTGATTTCAGTGAAACAATTCTTACTACTGTCAGAAAAAAATATTGAGGGGTGCCTGGATGCCTCAATCATTAAGCGTCTGCCTTCGGCTCAGGTCATTATCCCAGGGTCCTGGGATGGAGCACCACATCGGGCTCCCTGCTCAGTGGGAAGCCTGCTTCTCCTTCTGACCCTCTCTATAAATAAATAAATAAATAAATAAATAAATAAATAAATAATCAATCTTTTTTAAAAAAAATAAAATTAGAGTTTTTCTTCTTTAATCTGCTTACAGTGTTTGAGCTAGTTCTGCATAATCTTGTCCTTTTCATTGTTTTTCTATGAAACTGTTTTTGAAAGACTTTCGAAGTTTCTCAGGGAAATCATGTCTTTTTACTATTTTTCACCACGGGAAGATGTTGGGAGGCATAAACTGGTACTGGGCAGACTGGAGTGTGGGAGAGATGAGGTAAGATCCCAGATGTTCTTTTGGGATTACTTCTGACAGTAGAGAAATGGGATAGCAGTCAGGATATTATAAACTGCCTTTTGTTTCCCTGCTCATGATGGTCTAACTGCTTTGAGTGATTCTGATGAGCACAGTTGGAATAGGGGAATTCTTATTGCTTACTCATTATCTTATCTTACTCTTATCTTTCCCTTTTTCCTCCTTGGCTTGGGGCTTCAGAGTGCTCTCTAGGAGGGAAGATACAGTCTTAGGAATTTACACATTTGAAATATTCTTCTAGTTTCTGGTCTAGCATGTAAGGAGCTTGGAAGTTGTCACTCCACCCTAAAAACAAGTAAAAAGCTGAACAAACTAAAAAATCAACAATGCTTCTTTGATTCATCAAAGAAGTGAAGTCACAGGGCAAACCACTGCCCTCAAAATTAGAGAGACAGACACACAAATGCAGAGAATCACATCTTACCAGAGCAGAAGCCCACAAGCAGAAAACTCTGCAGGAACCAGCCTGGGATAGAAAAACCTGAATGATGAATTGCTAGAAGCTCAGTGTGGACAAGTCTGAGAGTTAACAAACTTATGGGGCAGGGGGGATGGGAGAGCACATTTTTGGGAGTTTTCCCTCCAGGAGCTCTATCAGGTTCTTACAGTGAGTATCAGAAAAACG
The DNA here is from genome assembly GCF_004348235.1 of Phoca vitulina. Lineage (NCBI taxonomy): Eukaryota > Metazoa > Chordata > Mammalia > Carnivora > Phocidae > Phoca > Phoca vitulina. The sequence goes on from NW_022589741.1 coordinate 8,442,593, forward strand.
TCTCCTTCTGCTCCTGGTGAAAGACGGAAAAAGTAACCATTTCGTAACATGTTAGAATATTCTGTTCTTCCTAACAAGGCCTGCCCTCAAGAGAAAAACTATTTTACAAACTGTAACCTGCTGGGATTTTATAGAAAACCAACCTGGGGGGAGAGAAACACCCAACTCTAGCCCACTCTAGCCATTGTGTCCCACCTAAGGTGGAGGTTGGGGGAGGACCAAGAAGTACTTAGGAAAAGACTGAGACCTAATCCTACAACTATAGAATGCTTCTCTTTCCACCCATACCTCACCACCACACCACTATTGGCTGTTTTCTCCTGTTCTTTTACTGGGTAAGTGGAGTTCACCACTATTTACCAGAGTACCTTTTACCCAGTACATCAAGTCCAGCTTTCAACAAAAAATTACAAGGCGTACGAAAAGGCAGAAAATCACAGTTTGAAGAGACATAGCAAGTGTCAGAACCAGACTCAAATATGGCAGAGATGTTGGGATTATCAAACTGGGAATTTAAAACTACTATGATATACTAAGGAATGTAATGGAAAAGAAGACAACATGCAAGAAGAGATGAGTAATAGAAGCAGAAAGATGGAAATTCTGAGAATCAAAAAGAAATGCTGGGGGGGAGGGGAAGAAATGCTAGAGATCAAAAACACTGTAACGGAAATCAAGAATGTCTTTGAACTCATTAGACTGCATATGGCTAAGGAAAGAACCTCTGAGCTTGAGGATATATCAGTAGAAATTTCCAAAACTGAAAAACAGAGGTTTTCAACATGCAGAAATTGTGACAACTACAAATGTGTAATGGGGAAAGAGCGAGAGAGAGAAAGGAGCAGAAGCAATATTTGAAACAATAATAACTGAGAATTTCCCCCTAGACACCAAACCACAGATCCAGGAATCTCCTAGAACACCAAGCAGGGTAAATATCAAAACAACTATGCCTGGACATACTGTATTCAAACTGCAGAAAATCAAAGATAAAGAAAAAATCTTGAAAGAACCCCGGGAAGGGAGGGGGAACACCTTTACCTATAGAGAGGAGCAACGATAAGAATTATAACAGCTTTTCCTCAGAAACCAAGCAAGCAAGAAGAGAGTAGAGTGAAGTATTTAAAGTGTTGAGAGAGGGCGCCTGGGTGGCTCAGTTGGTTAAGCGACTGCCTTCAGCTCAGGTCATGATCCTGGAGTCCCGGGATCGAGTGCTCAGCAGGGAGTCTGCTTCTCCCTCTGACCCTCCTCCCCTCACGCTCTCTCTTAGTCTCTTTCTCTCAAATAAATAAATAAAATCTTTAAAAAAATAAGTGTTGAGAGAAATACATTTCTTCAGTTGCATTGGCTCTAATCTAACCAAACAGACTACAGTTAAATTAAATCTGACCCTTCACCCACAATCCATTGAACCACGTTTCTAAAATAGTGGACTTGGGAAAATGGTTGAAACAAGGAAGAAAGGACTAGATCCAGATACTGTAGGAGTGTCATGTACTACCAGTGATGCTTTGAGGCAAGCATACATCAGGGATAGGATGAAATGATCAAAGTAAGGCCAAAGTGAGTGTGAGACTTAGAATCAATATTTAGAAATGGCAGAGGACCACTATACCTGTAGTCCTGTTTCTCCTGGATTTTGGTTTTCCAAGTGCTGCTCTCTAAGTTATTAGACCACCATGAAGGGTCAGAACCTTGGAGAGTTCCAAACAGAGCTGGGCAGAAACTTTAAAATGTCAATGTAACTACCTCAAGGGCATGAAGTAGACGGGGACGAAGGCTCTTACAATAGATGAAGCAACCTTCTTGTTTGCTTTCTATTAAAATCTCCAAGACTTGAAAGGTTGGCCTCTGCCTCCCTACAACTTCATGGAGTCTTGGTGGGGCTAGGGATTCCAGTCCACCTTGTGGAACAAGTGCAAGGCCATCCTAGTTGCAGTGGGATTTTTGTTAAATTCTGATGTTAGAGTGACGTAGGGGTTCCTTTCAGACACTTGTGTTTTCTCCTAAGGATATGGTATTGCTTCTCTATGTTATGTCCTGATCTAATATAAAGTTAATTGAACTCTTTGGTGGGGTTGGAGGGTGGATTTGACTAAAAGTTTTCTGGTAGGTACTTCTGTTTGTAACTGAAAGATAAAGAAGATGCTCTGCATTTTAGAGGTAGTTTATTAAAGCCAAAGTAGTTTCAGGCTATTGCCAGCTACAAAACACTTTTGCAATATAAATTCAGTCTGATTAGCCCCCTCTAATTTCAGTAATCTGGTTTGTTTTGTTTATTGTTTTTGGGCCCTGAAAACATCCAAACACATATTTTCATTGTTTTTCTCTTTCTCTTCAGTTTTAGGGCATGTTCATGGTTTTCACATCAGATTAATGCCTTTTTTTTTTTTTTAAAAGTAGACTCCACTTCCAACATGGGCCTTGAACCCACAACCCTGAGATCAAGACTTGCATCCTCTGCTGACTGAGCCAGCCAGGCGCCCCAAGATTAATACTTTCTGATGTTTCAATTAAAGCTTCACCTGTTTAAAAAAATTTTCTGTTTTAACCAATCCACATTTATGATGCCATATTAGGCTAAAAATGGAACTTGAATGTGAATTTCAGGAAACACAGAACTAGTAAATCCTGGGGGTAATAATAGCAAAGGGCAGAAAATGATATGAAAATCGAACTTATTGCAGAGAAGAGTTATCACATATTTACACTCTACTACAGGTCCAAGATATATTCATTATCTTTTTCTACTACCTGAGGAGAGGAGAGATAGAGCAAAATTCCTAAATAGCTGATTTGCAATGCCATAGATGAGTATAGTCTCTAAAAGTGTGTGATGACAGAGGGCGTAAGGATTTCATGAGCATTCGAATCAGATTTTGGGGATAAGAAAAGTTAGATTTAGTATGGATAACAATAATAAGTATTAGTGAGAAAGATACAGGATTGTACCAGAGGTTTGTGCCTCCTTTAGGAGGCATCCCTTAAAACACTTATTAATTTATTAATGGTTGGTTACTTAATAAAAGAGTGTTATCTTTTTAAACGATGAGGTTGACCCAGTTTGTGGTTGTGAACAGAGTGGACTGACTGAACTTAGAGTTCACACTACATGAATTAAAACACTAATTTCAAGAGTCTCCAAGTGGAGACTAGACACTATGGCTAGAGACTTATGACACAATGGAGGAGAGCCAGATGTCAAAGATGACTGTGAGGGAGGGGCACCTGGGTGGCTCAGGTGATTAAGTGTCCAACGCTTGATTTCGGCTCAGGTCATGATCTCAGGGTCAAGAAATCGAACCTGGTGTCAGGCTCTGCACTGGGCTTGGAGCTTGCTTAAGATTCTCTCTCTCCCTCTCCCTCTCTTTCTGCCCCTCCCCCCACTCTAAAAAAGAAAAAAGGTGGCTATGAGGAAAATATTGGTGCCATTAATAGGAATGAGGAAGTTAACAGGAAAGCAGTAAGTAATGAGTTCCATTTGGAGCATGTTGAATATAAAGGATTGGGGTGATATCCAGTTGGAAATACTTACTGAAAGGTTGGAAATTTTATTTATTCAACATATATTTATCAAACCCTGGAGATGTCCTTTTTTTTTTTTTTTTTTTAACATTTGATGAGATTGAGAGTAGTACAGGTTTTTTTCCTGATCCCCTAAGCCCAATGATGTATGTATAGCTCCAGATGGATTTTCTTAAGGAAATATTTTAAACCAATTACATAAGATGTAATAATTGGCTTTTTTTTTTTTTTTTTATACCACCTCTGTGTTACATCTTATAGTAATCACAAATTGATGGTTTCCAAACTCAGAGACTGTTTTTGGTGTTGTTTTAAAAAAAAAAAAAAAGGTAATTCTCTCTGTGAGTGTACTTAGAAAACAATGAATTGTGTGATTTCAATGGGTAAATTGTATGTTGTGCTAATTATATCTCAATAAAGCTGTTAAAAAAATTATTCTTCACTGCACACATTTCCAAGTAGATGTTAAGATTACAAGGGAAAGACCGTAGTTCTATATCACTGGTAAACCTTGTGACATACAAATAAAGTACATTGGATCTAAGGAAAAGAGAATAGATACCACTTAATTTTTAGAAAGAACTTTCAGGCTGGTTTTTAGAATATAGAAAATACAGGTTTTGTTTTTGTTGTGTTTTGTTTTTTTCTTTAATCAACATTGAGCACTTGTCCTACCCAGCCAGAAGAGTCAGGAAATGCTTCTTTAAGGAGATGATACTCTGAGCTGAATCTTGAGGGATGGGTAGGACTTAGTAAAGTGAGGAGGGTAGAGATACCCAGAGGGAACAGTCTATGCAGCCTGTGTGGGGAACTGCCCTCAGTTTGGAATTAGAAGGGATGGGGGGAGGTATGAGGAAGAGAGAGAAAGATTCCTCCATGTAAATACATGAAGATTAATCATATTTTTTAACAGTTTTATAGTATTCTATACTATGATTTTTATGCCATACATTACTTAACCATTCCTCTGTTAATGGATGTTTAGATTATTACTTGGTTTTGTCTATTTCAAGTAATGTTGCATTGAACATACTTGTACCTGTGTCCTTGCAAACTTGGGAATGTAATTCTGTGTCAGAGGTCAGGCCTTGATTTTAATAGTCAGGATTAACAAATTTGAGTACTTTAGGACTGAGCTATGATTAGTCACATTTCATTATATTGTATAATTTTTGAGTCAACAGCTTTGATTAAATCAAAGACACTTGCAGTTTCAGTTCTTTTAGGGCCTTATTTGAACATGGTAAGGAGTTTGAATCATATGGGAAGCCATTGGTGGATTCTGGGCAGAGGACTGACATGATATATAAAAATGTTTCTAAATATCATTCTGTCTGCTGTGTTAAGAATAGACGATAAGGAGGCAAGGATAGAAGTAGGAGAAGCTGTTGTATATAGTTCAGGCAGGGGATAATGGTGGCTTCGACTAGAGGGGGGATGATGGAGGTGAAGAAAAATGGTGGGATTCTAGGCATGTGTTGAAGTTAGAGTTGACAGGATTTGCTGATAGGTTGGATATGGAGAGTCTCAGGATTAACTCTAAAATTAGAGTGGCCTTTTCCTGGATTGAGAAGATTGGGAAGGTGCAGGTTTAGGAGAGACGATCAGGAATTCCCTTGGGGCGTGTTATGTTTTGAAATGCATATTAGAGGTCCACATGGAGTTGGTGAGTATGCAGATGAGGCTAAGGATCAGGGTGGCCAGTATTTTATTAATCAATGAATGAATGAATCATTGACAGGTAAATCAGGAAGGAAATGTAGAAAACAAAAGTTTTAAAGAGAATTATAGTTAACTCCTTTATTATGACCCACATACATGGTCCTTTTCTCTCCACTTCCCAGTACGTCTCCTCTTGACTGGAATAGATCTAAACTGGTAAGAGTTTGGAGAGATGCAGGTGAAAATACATTTGTGTATGTATATTTATTTCTCTCAGAATCTACTTGTATCTAAGACATGACGTGTCTCAGAAAATTAGTTGATACTAAAAATTCTGTAGAGATATTCTAGCTTTATGGAATTGCTTTGTTTCATCAAAATGATTATAAAGAAAACCTGTTCATTTTGACTTCCATATAAAATTAAAAGTGTTTTCCCACACACAAAAAATTTCATAGACCACAGACTACATTTCCAAATCCTTCTTCACATTGTTAGTTCCCAAAGTATCTTCTCTACCTTTTATCTGTGTCTTATGGGGATGCCCATATTTGATAAGGCCTCATTCTACTCATGGCACAAACTGCAGCCTAGTTGTCACAGTTTAAAATGCGTGAATTAAGCCTATCATTTATCCACATGATGAAATTTTCTTTAGGAAACATAAAGCCAGAAACTCACTGCATGTGAGTGGTAAATCCATGCTGGCACTTATTGCTTAATCCTGTTGATTTCAAAGGATCAAATCCAAAGGCATTGACAAATCTCACTGGCTTTTTCCGACTTGTTTGGTTAACAGACATCCTTATTTATAGAAAAGCTTAATAGTCCACAAATATTTGAATAGTACAGAAGGTATTCTATTTGAACTGTTGGTAATACTGGAGCGTGATGAACTTTAAATTAAAAATGGGGCAAGCTCAGAATTTCCCCAAGTCTTTACCTTTAGCTTCTCTTGGAGTTACACAGCTGTAAAAGGCCCTAATATTATTAGATATGTTAAACTCCAGTAGGATATTCTTCGACTACACCTAGGATGTTCAGTAAACCTTAGAGTAGCAGTTTTTTAAGTCCACAAATTTATAAAGGAATCTATTTATTTTTTATTGTTAACATTCTTGTAATAATTGACCAGTGATTAGATTTAGCAGTTATTAACAAATTCCTAGAAAACAAAATTGGTTTACCATTAAATTCTTTTTTCCTTCTGCTCAAAGAGGAAGGAAAATACAGACAACAAACAATGCCTATGAGGGATGCCAGGAATTTTAATGTCTTTCAGGTTTTGGAGCCATGTTCTACCTTTGGTGGATTTGGAGCTTTGAAAGAAAGATGCAGATACTTTCTAAACTCTGTAGATCAGACCACTAGTAGTTTAAACTCTGGCTTTAACAAAATTTAGAGATTAGTGAGAAGTGTACCAAATTATATCTTAGAGTGTTTTATTTTAAATGTGTGTGTCAGCAGTACATGGTAATAATATGTTTGATATTCCTAAGAGTAATGATTAGAAAAACCCATTCTAATTGTTTACCTGGTTTAACCATGCCTGTAACCCAAAACTAGCCACTTAACCACCTGGAGACATCATTAAATGTAGGAGTTGAATCTGCAAACCCAGCTCTATGAAGTCATGTCCGTTGTCGAATATTAATCTTTCAAAGACCACAAGAAGAAAACTTTGCTCAAGACTATACCTGTTCGGTTATTCAGGTTCATCACCACTATGTTCTTAGAACCAGAAGGTTCCATAAGCATTTACAGTTTCTTTTTCTGTTGTTAAAAAGAGGTTGTTAGTTTATTAATTTAGCTGCATGATTAGAGGCCTTACTGTCCATTCTTTCATTTGTGTTTCTGTCATTCCGAGTACTCTTGTTTTGGCACGATACTACTAACTTTATGAGATGTCAGATATTGTTTTCTAAAACTACCAGAGGCAGAGGTCCAGGCTCTCCTCCTTGTGACAGGTTCTTGAATACTGCTCAAACTAGAACCATTTATCTTTGAACTTTCCTATGGGCTTCTTGGATTTGTCTGTTTTCTTCTGGCTTCTAGCAGTCATTTTCCACTTAAGATTCTGTCCTTTCTGCCATGCTGCTGAATGACTAATGGTTTTAGAGCTGCTGCTCCAACACATCTAACTTCTCTCCAGTCCTAAAATAAGGGCCCTAAGGGGGAACTATACACTTAAAAATGGTTAAGATGGTAACTTTATGTTGTGTGTATTTTACCTCAATAAATTTTTTAAATAAATAAACCAAGGGGAAATTTGAAGTGACATCCAGTGGTATCCACTTAAGTATTAATACTAAATTAAAAAGCAACTTTAGAAGTTATATTAAGTGTGTTAAGTTATATTAGGTATATTTAGAAACTGAAGCCTAGAAAGATTAAGTGATTTGCGTAAGAGCTGAGAATAGAGCCGTGTTTTCAACATTAGTCCATGTCTTTTTGGAGCTGTATTCTTTAATTACTCCCTTGACTTACGAGTTAGCCATAGTTAACCCCTATGTCACTTTTACCTTCCTTGGAACTGAATCGTAGTTTGTTCTTCAGAAGGATGCCTAACCAGTTTTGTCCCCCTTTCACAGAAGGGAACCTTGGAATTGGAGGCAGTGGGTAAGCCTAGGTGCCAATAATGGGTAAACTGGCTTAGAAAAAAGTGATCGAGTGACGATCGAGTGACCTCCATCTGAGAGGAAACCAGACCAGTCTTTTTACATCATCTACATAATGGAGATAATAATTAATAGAATTTATGTGAGCAGTTCCCAACTAGTTGTTCTTCGTTGCCAATCAGATTAGTTTTGATACCTAAAGATGTCATCCAGGTGTGTAAAAAAATTGTTAATACAAGTGTATGTTTAATAAAGGACACAAAATATCACATAAATTGGCAAAAATGTTCAAAAGATTTCTTTGTGCAAGCGTACTTCATATTCTAGCTGAGTAAGCCTCTCTTTTCTAGTACTGGAAATTTTATCAGTCATATTTCTGCTGGGATGATGTTGCACAACAACTCCACAATTCAGTGATCTACATCAACAAGTATTTTTACTTTTTAAGTAAACTCCACATTACACATGGGGCTCAAGAGTCGCATGCTGTACCATCTAGGCCAGCCAGGTATCCCAACAAATATTTTTTTATCTGTGGGACTACTGGGGTGGCTCTAATTCAGGCTGTAGGTTGGGTTTAGATCTGCTCCACATGTCTCTCATTCTGGGGCATGCTCTTGTCATGGGAGACAGTAGAAACACAAGAGGTCAAGTCAAACCCACTCACATTCCCCAGGATCAAGAGTGAAAGCAGTAGGGCAGGGATATACATCAGCTCTTCTACTGGGAGGCATTGCAGAGTCACAGGGCAGAGGGTATGGATATGTAAGCTTGTTGCAGGGAGAGAGTGAAGAAATGGGAACAGAAATCTACCACAGAAACATTTCAACCTTGTGATGTTAGTTTGTTACTGAATTATAACTGAATTAATTTCTGTGTAGTTGAACAGATAGCTGGGGTCTTGGTTTTTTTTTTCCAACTCGCCCTTCCCTTTCACTGTTAATCTTTCTCCCCAGTAACAAGTGACTTAACATGCCATTATTTCTTACGGGGTGGGATCCCAAGAAACATAAATCATAGTCAAGCCATTGGCTAATAAACTAAGGAGCTTGACTTTTAGTGAACTTACTTACACGGGAAACTTGATTGGCTCTTTAATTAACTTTATTGCAAGAACTTCATTGACAAAATTCTTACTTAGTACAGCTTAATCTACACTTTTGAGTTCTCTGTGCCCATTTCTTTTTTTTAGCTTCTGGCCTTTTTTATTTTTTATTTTTGTAATTGGTTGAGTACAGTTGACAATGTTACATTAGTTTCAGGTGTACAATATAATGATTCAACATCTATAAATTAGGCTGTGCTCACCACAAGTGTAGCTGCCATCTGTCACCATGCAATGCTGTTACAGTACCACTGACTATATTCCCTATGCTGTGCCTTTTATTCCTGTGACTTATTTATTCCACAACTGGAAGCCTATATCTCCTGCTCCCCTTCACCCATTTTACTCATACCCCAACCCCCTCTCCATCTGTGCCCATTTCTGAATGAACCAATTCAGCCTGGCTTCATTGTTTTCCACTGTCATTCACCTGAAGAACTTAATTGAAATATATATATCTGCCCTTTGATTTATGAGTGAATGATGGCAATGTCTTAGATCTCAAATATTTGCTAAAAATGTATCTTTAGAGTACATATATAGAGAAACCAAAATATTAAAATTAACAGATTTGCTTCCTTCATCATCAGCATCTTATTCTCCAAGTTTGGCATTTGAATCCTGATTCCTAAAAATTAAGTGGTTTGGTAAATGATGATCTGTTCTTTGGACTGTATTTCTTTCCTTCTTAAATAATTACATATCAAAATAGCTATCTGGATGTATTTATCTGTGTAAAGAATGTGTTAGAAGTGTGACCAGATTGCATTTATAAATATTATTATAACACTAGCATAAATTGAGTAAATAGCACACAACATCAGTAGTTCAGCTTAGAGTGACTCATTTATCAGTCCAGTCATACTCATTACTCCGAAATAATTCACAGCAGACTTTGAGGTCCTGTAGAGATGATAAAAATAGGTGGGATGAAAATACCTATTTAGGGAATTGTCTGGAATGTTGAATGCCATCAGATGACATCATCATCTGATAGTATTAAATATGACTCTAGGCACTTTCCTAGGCTATTCAGTTGACATAATTTTTTTAATTACTGCCTAAAAAACAGTTCTGGGACAGTTAATGAAATGTTACTGCATATATTGAAATCAGTAAGAGAACCTAGCTCTTGTTCTGAAATGATAAGAGGAGTTTATGAAGTTTCAGACAGTATCTCATTTTATGTCTCTAAGCCAGTATTGCCTCATGACATCTTTCTATTATTGTCTTGAAGGGCTGATTAAAGTTCTTATTATCTAACCTTATTTTCTTATATGTATTATGAATTTGTTTGCATTAGGGACTGAATTTTATTTCCTTGTGGCTTGTACAGCAGCTCTCAATCAGGGCCATTCCCATAGTGTTGCTTAATTTTTTTGTTTGAATTTTTTGTTTAATGGAACTTATAGCTTATTAACATAGAGTTCACAGTTTCAGATTATTTTTAAGTGCTTTTGAAATGTAAATTAGATCAGGTCTCTCACCTAGTGAAAACCATTCAGTGGTTTCCCAGTATTTTAAACTACAGACTCCCTCCTGAGGCTTCTCAGTTCTTGCTGAGTTTGACTTCACTTCCGTTTCATCATAGGCCTTCCCCTCTTCTTTGCTCTTTGTGCTTTAGCCTCCTTGATGTCCTTCTGGCTTCATGGACATGCTACAGCTGTTCCTGGAATGCTTTTCTCCCCATTTGAAATAATACCTTCTCATAAAGGCCTCTCCAGATCACGGTTTTTCGTTCACTTTCTGTATATGTGTATAGATCTTTAAACACACACACACACACACACACACACACCCCCTCAGCTATGAGTCAGAATAAAATTAATTAGAAAAGACTAATGAGCACAGTAGCATACAACTACCTGGACCCTCAATTGTACTGATTTTCTTCAGGTCAATATCAAAGCACAACGCTTTCTCCCTCATAGAATCAAATTAAGGAAGAATGTTAAAAATTTAAGTTTAAAGTGTAAGAGACATCCTTTTATTCATTCATTCAACAAATAGTTGAGTGATTTTTTTGTGTCAGCCACTATGTCCAACCCTTTGTCGTCATGAAACTTCTATTTGGGTGGAGGAGACAACATAAAACTTATAATTACACAGTATAATAAATGTAAGGGAAATAGGGTGATCAGCTGGAAAGTATCTGGGGGAGGCCACTTTAGACAGGCTTGTCTGACTCCAGAAATTATTTCTGCTATATTTTAAAATCTCCCTAGGTCCAAAGAAATCAGAAATGTATTTATTTGTCTTATTAAAAGATATGAAAAAAATTTTAAGTCTTCTGTTTGATATCCGTTCCTATCACCAGTATTGCAACCTATTGACTTCTTTGGGGGGGAGGTTATAAATAATTTTAGAAAAGTGTGATATATTTGCTTTTGTTGCCAAAAACTTTAAAACTTTATGTAACTAAAAACTCACCTTCTCAGAAGGCTGTGGGTTGCTTCAGTATTTCCACTAGGCTTGAAGAACTGATTCAGAATCTAAGAGATGCAAATAGTCTAATGTAGGGAAATTGCTGAAAGCATAATTAAGTTGCCAAAGTATATACCACATGCAACAATTTCCTTTTTGTCAAACACACAATTTGAAATGATTATATATTTATAAAAACAAACAGAAAAAAGCAAAATCTATAAAAGATTAAAAATCTGTAGTTTCATGTTCCATTCATAAGTTGTCTCCAGGTTAAAAGTTTAATGTAATTTAATATTATAAGTAATGTCATAATATTTAAAATTAAGATAGCCCATGTCATCCTAATTCAAAACAGATCATATACCTAATCCATTTTCTATTAGTGGTCACAGTGTAAGGTGGTACACATATTAATGTGCTAAAACCTTTTCAGGTTTTTATTTAATGTGCCTTCCTTTCTTGTTATATTTTATCTAAGAGTGATCAGTTAGAACCAACACAACCTAAGTTGACAAAGATCAGAGTCCTGATCTCCGGTAAGACAGAAGTTTATTTTACAGTGACATTTTGTACCGATTAAAGGAAAGAGATGTTAAATTTGAGTAAAGATTTGAAAATGGGGATTGAAAATAATGGGTCTTCAAAATATTTTGAAGAAAACAAAAGAACCAATTCCCATTGCCTTATTGGATCCTCAGGGTTCATAGTGGTCATATTCCTAAAAACACAATTTCTCTTCAAATTTGGTAATTAAATGTGAATTCTTTACAGATTTATGAGTTAGAGACCTCTGACCAGGATTTAATTGTCTGAAATGGGTTGTTTCTTTTAAGGCTAATTAAGCAAAAAAATATTAAATTGATAATCAGCCTTTTTACTTCCAAATTACAAATTGGTGAAATTACAAATTAAGTCCTTTTAATATAACATTAAAATTTAATTGCATTTCTTTTTAATCTTTTGGGCTATTAACTCAGCTCCATCTTTAAGGGGTGTTAATAATTTCTGACTAAAGAATTTTAAGCTTAAAAATTGAAAGATTTAAAGATTCTGACATCCCCAAAACTTAAGGAAATGCAACTGGTTGGGTTTCTTCACTTTGATAAGATGCTGGGAAAGCTGCCTCTTATCCTTGGGGGAAGAGATGGGATGCCACTCTGGTGGTGGTGGTGGTGGTTACAGTGACTTAGAAGGTGGTAATGAAGTTCATAAAAAGAAAGATGAGCTCAGTCTTGATATCACTGCAGCAATAGAAAGAAAATCTGCGTAGGTACACAGTTGAGTAATTGTTGAAACGTCAAATGTGCCTGGCTAATCTGGAGGTTATTTTTATAAAAATTATAATCGATGAATGAAATCCCCCCAAGGCAGAGTTCTGAACCTTGATTAAACCTAAGATTTTATAGACCTCCCCCCTTGAAATTGCATACAAAGTTTTATGTGTGTGTTTGTATGTAAGTGTAATTTTTATTAGCTTCCCAATAGGATCTGTGACCAAAAGGTCCCAGGCCAGAATGTTAAAACAGATCTTTGCTGGAGTAACTAAAGAGGCACCCTGAGACTGGCACTAAGTGAGAAGAGTATGAAAGGGAACTAACATTATCCAGCTAAGAATGAAGCAGATCAGAGGTGATCCACAAGAAAGTGATAGGTTAGATCAATTCTGTGAGGAAAGGTGTATAGAAAAAGAAAGGCAAAGGGCCAGAATTAGACTGTAGTAGTTTTATGTGGTTAAAAGAGAAAGGTCATTTCAATAGGGAGAGATGTCTATTTTGGAAGCCAATTAAGTATAAAATATAATTGAAAGGTCATAAAAAATGAGAACTGAGGAAAGGTAATTGGCTTCAGCCTAGAGAAGTTGCTCGTGACTTTAAAGCAATGTCAGTGGAATGTGAAACATAAAAATCATATCATAAGGGGGCACCTGGGTGGCTCAGTCAGTTAAGCGTCTGCCGTCGGCTCAGGTCATGATCTCAGGGTCCTGGGGATCGAGCCCCACATCGGGCTCCCTGCTCAGTGGGGAGCCTGCTTCTCCCTCTCCCTCTCCCCCTGCTCATGCTCGTTCTCTCTCTTTCTCTCACTCTCTCTCTCAAATAAATAAATGAAATCTTAAAAAAAAAAATAAGGGGCTTTTGGGTAGTTAGTAGTTGGGAAAGGAAAGTAGCCTGAGTCAACCCCTGATAATATAATAACAACAATAGTAGCAGTCATAGTGAAATAATAGCAGCTAACATTATTGAGCATTTGTATATGTCAGGCACCACGAAGAGGGTTTTTTCTTTTTTTAAATTGCTTTTTCCATTTAACCTTCACATAACCTTGTGAAGTGTTCTGTTGTTATTCTATTTATCATCATCATCATCATCATCATCATCATCATCCCCATTTTTGGATTAGCAAAGGGAGGCTGGTGTGGGGGGGGGAGTTATGTAATGTGCTCAAGGTCACATGGTCAACAAGTGTATGTACTGCTATAAAATGAAACCGAAAAAGGATAAATGTTTTTGTATAAGAAGTGGGGAGAATACAATTATATATACATAATTATATATATCAAATGAAGCAAAGGGTAAACAAAAATTAATAAAAAGTTACCTGTAGGCAGAGGAAGGGAACAGGGATAAAAAGCAAGACTTCTTGGATTATATCTTGTTGCATAGTTTTAATTTTGGTGTGATTTTAAACATCAGGTAAGTGTTTTACATATTCACAAAATAAACTTACACAAGAGAAATATACCACAAAGAGATAGCTTTTCAAATAACTTTAGAACAATAGAATTTGGACTTTACATTCTTTATTTTTTTGCACTGTGTGTTCTTAGGATGGTGTAATCTCAAGATTAAAAAGAACTCTAAAGAAATTTTAACTTTTAAACTTCATCCAGTAATTTTATTGTTAGTAGTGATATTAGTATAGCTATTTTGACATTATTTCATGTATATTATAGGATAAAACAAGTAATTTATGTTAATGTTAAGAATGAGGATCTTTTATGTAAGAGAAAAAGAAATACACATGTAAAAATCAAAGAAAAGTAATTCCTGTAATGGTACATTTGAAATGGAGTGAAGTCATTACTTTTTTTTTTCTTAGCTCTGTCTCTGAAAAGTCTTAGAAGTAATACCAATCCTGCCATAAAAAACACCCTAAGCACCCAGATACCATTCCCCAGTGAAGAGAACCAAGACTTCTTGGAGGAGTGACTGATTCCAAGTTTGGGGCAGGAAGTATTCAAGTTATGCATGAGACAAATTTATTATGCCTGAAAGCAACAAAGGCATTGAATATTTCTGGATTTAAAAAACAAAAACCTATAAAGGGGCTCTCACTGGTCAAAGATGGATTTGAGCATCAAAAAGAATAATGACTAATTAATTGAAATAAATTGAGTATATAAGAATCCATGCACCCATTATGATACTTAAGAGAATACTAAAATAGAAGAAAAACAAAAATAAACAAACATACAAATCTTAATAGTTATCATTGGAGGTAGCCAGTGTACCAACCCCTTACTCTGAAAATTGGTTTAAATTAAGGAAGAAGAATTAAGCACTTATCCTTCCTGACCTATTTTAGTTATAGTTCAGGATAACTAAATAGCCCTAATTGACAACAGAAGAATTTCATCTAATAGATGTGGCAGGAATAAAATAATTAGAAAGTCACAGTTTTGCAACCCCTAATGAAGTAACTGGTTCAGGTTCAACCACCAGTGAATACTAAAATTAGTGCTGTGGTTCTCCAAGTACAGCCCCTGTTCCAGTGTCTTAAGCATCACCTGGATACTTATAAAAAATACATAAATTCTTGGGCCTTTCCAGCACGTGCTGTGTCAGAGACTCTAGAGGTAGGTCCCAGCAATCTGTTTTAACAAGGCCTCTAAGGGTTCTGATGTACACTAGAGCTTAAGAACCGTGTTAGGAAAAAGAGAGATGAGAATGTTTAATTGAAGGATCAGTGTTTAATTGAAGGATCAAGCTATCACCCCCACGGCTCAGTGACCAACCTTAGCACTCCTAGAAGCGGGAGAACCAGATGTTGTAGTCCTCCAAGTAGATGCACCTATGACATATTCTTGCCACCCTCCAAAACATTAAACTTGCATCTATTCTATTCTTTATACTTGAATTCCAAATTATTGGAAATACAGAAGATAAGAGAATAAGTTAAGCAAGATCATGAGGAAGTAAAAGACAAATCCAGAATGTAGGATGACTGACCTAGTCTCTTCAGCAAGTCAGTAGCGTAGGAAAAGGGGAGGGAGGAAGACTGTTCCAGAAGAAAAGGATTCCAAAGACAAAATAAGCAAATACAGAATGTACATCTTGGGGCACCTGGGTGGCTCCGTCGGTTAAATGTCCGACTCTTGGCTTCAGCTCAGGTCCTCATCTCAGGGTTGTGAGGTCGAGCCCCACATCAGGCTCCGTGCTGGGCGTGGAGCCTGCTTGATTTTCTCTCTCCCCCTCCCCAGCTCGCTCTCTTTAAAAAAAAAAAAAAAGTACATCTTATTTGGATCCTGATTCCAGTAAGCCAACTGAGGAGACTTGAATTCAGACTGTGAGTTAGATGATATTAAGGAATTGTTAATTTTGTTAGGCGTGGTGATGGTATTATGGTTATGTAAGAAAATTTTTTTTTTTTTTTAAGATACACAGAAAAGTATTTAGGGTGAAACAAAGTGATGCGAGCATTTGCTTTAGGTTACTACAGAAGAAAAAAAAAGATATATGAAGTATGACAAAATGTTGACAACTCTTAAATCTGGGAGATTCATTATACTATTTTTTCTACTCCTGTATATTTGAAATTTTCATAATAAAAAATAGAAAATTTTAAAAGATACCTACAAAAATTTTTATTAGGATATATTTATTCCTGTGCTAGGCTTTATCATGGTGTATTGCAATTGCCTATTTACTTGTCTATACCAGTATTTCTCAAATTATCAGTATTGAAAGACCAATTTTTTAATTGTCCAGTTTGTCACAGACCATGATTTTTGTAAAATACAAAAAAAATCAATTACTGTAAAAGCAAAGTGAGGAAAGGACATACAAAATATAACCTTAAAAAGTTTTCTTATTAAAGTCAACAAAATTACATTTCACTTACCAGAACAAATTTAAACATAGGATAAAGCAGTTTTTTAACTGTACCGATCAAAAATACACATACAGGCAATTAGTATGGAAAATTGCTGTTACACTCAAGTTTGTTCTGTAACCATAATTAAGTTTTTTATGCAAAACATGAATATGCTTTTTGCATGTTACCTTGAGGACCTTGTGTATTAACTTGAGCGTGGGTTGAGAACAGTGCCCCTCACAGAGGATGAGGAAGTATACCTAAACCAATGTGATTTCGGCCACAGGTTTTTACCTCAGTTACTTCTGTTACTGATTTCTCAGCAGATGGTACAGTTTTCAGGGATGCCCACACTGCAGAAAACATACAGAATGAGGAAGGGAGGAGTGAACATACCAACCTCTTTAAGCAGGCAGTCTTAATCTCTGGAACGTGGATGTTGTCATTTTTCTCACAGTGTGTTATATATTTATTGTTATGTGATTCTAGCTTTACATGGTAATTTTAGGTTCAGGCGTACCATTCCTCCCGCCCACCCCCCCACAGTACCCTTCCTGCCAGGCTCCAAAGCTTTTCTTCCCCCCTGGCTAGGGTGGTATTAATTTGGACTGATCGCTTCAAAAATGTCTGAACTCTAGATTTCTCTTGCACTTCCTAGGACTTATTTTGTAGGTGACAGTTTGTTGTTGTTCTTTCCCCCATATACTTACATTTGTTCACATTGGATCTGTTAGGTTTCTCTATGTTGCCAGAATCACAAAAATTTTTCCCATTAACTCACATTGATTCAGCATTTTCTTTCTTTTTTTTTTTTTTATAGAGATTTTATTCATTTGTGTAGAGAGAGAGCACAAGCAGGGGTAATGGCAGGCAGAGGAGGAAGCTGGCTTCCCGCTGAGCAAAGAGCCTGATGGGGGACACTATCCCAGGGTCCTGGGATCATGACCTGAGCCAAAGGCAGATGCTTAACTGACTGAGCCACCCAGGTGTCCCTGACTCAGCATTTTCAACAGAAAGAAATTTTGTCTCTCTGAAGAGTCATTTATTTGTCTATGAAAAAATTGTCTCTTTAGAGCTACAGCTTAAGTGGCATTTGGTGTGGAATTTCTGCAAAGATAACACTAGTAACTAGCCAAAAGATAATCCTGTACAGAAAACACGTTGCATTTCCCTCAGTAAGTTATATTTGCCCACGGGGCCAACCCTTTGTTATAGATTTCCCCGTTCATCCAGTATAGAAATGAGGCTCTGGTTTACTCTTATGAACAGATAGTACATAGTTTACTTGGTAGTTAACTTAGACATAGTCACTCTGATGACAGTTTGGACATTCTGACTGAAAAGTCTATATATTCTTAATTTTTATTTTTTTCCCCCTGTAGAATTCTGAATGGCTATTATGTGTGCTCTGTAAAGGCAAAAGGAAAATGTGGGGAGCTGATCATCTCAATTTGTGATCATAGCAGATGAAGAAACATATACAAAATGTCTGCTTACATTTTTTTTATTTGAGTATAATTGACACACAATGTTAGTTTCAAGTGTACAACTTGGTGGTTTGACAAGTTCATACATTATGCTGTGTTCTGCACTAGTGTGGCTACTGTCTGCCCCATTACATCACTATTACAGTATCGTTGACTGTATTCCTTATGCTCTGCTGTTTATTCCTGTGACTTACTCACTTCAGCCTGTATCTCCCTCTCCCCTTCACCCATTTGGCCCAACCCCACACCCTCGTCTGCCGTCTGTTCTCTGTATTTATAGGTCTGATTTTGCCTTTTTTGTTTTGTTTTCCTATAGCTGATGTCAGAGAAATTACTGCCTGTGCTCACTTCTAGGATTTTATGTTCCTAGACACATTTAGGTCTGTCTGCTTACATTTAAAGCCTCTAACATCTAATATTCTATATTTTATAATGGTTGATGATACCATCCATGACCAGACCTTAATCAGCTAAGTATTTAATAAAAACTGTGCCTCTGATGTTTCGTACATAGTACTAAAGCAGTGTGGGGAGTACCAAAGAAAATAATACGGCCCCTATCTTTAGAAAGCTTAAGTGAAGGTATCTTACTTTCTAACACACAGTGTGTTAGAATTAAGGCTGTGTGTGTGTGTGTGTGTGTGTGTGTGTGTACACCCAAACACATACGCACCTTGAGATATTTATGCGATATATGCAGGTAACTACAGTGTGAGCCAATGCGTTGTCAGTGATAAGGAGTTCAGAGTATAGAGATAAGTTCTACTTGAAGTGACGAGGAACTGTTTAAGGGCAAGGTGGCATTTGAGCAGGGTTTGAAAGGATAGGATTTCAGCCCGAGTCTAGTAAAGAAGCTTGATACGGTTTTTTAAAGTTTATTAACTTGAGCGTGGATTGAGAACAGTGCCCCTCCATGGTTAGAGTGAAGTAACCATTCACTTACCAGTTGTATGAATTCAGCCAGATTACATAACCCCTCTGATCTTCAGCTTCCTTGTCTATAAAATGAAAATTAGAATAATAGTTATCATAGAGGGTTTTTAGGAAGATTAAGAGGAATACAGTGATACGAACATGCTTTATAGACTGTAAAGTGCTGTACAAACGTTAATTTTATAATAAATATTGAGGATGTCCTGAGCCAAAGCCATGGACTCTAAATATCAGTAAACCACATAGCCTAGAGCAGAAAATATATGGAGATGGCTGAATATTCATTCACCCATACAATTCCTAAATTGGGAAAATAATCTTAAATTTTTGAAAAGCCTTTCAAGATTTCTGCTGACCCTTCCCCCTCAAAAGATCGTTTCAGAGGCCTTTTAGATGTTCAGGTGAAACTTGAATGAGCTATAATGTTTCGTTTTATTGAGTTCATGTAAACATATGCAGAACTAATTTTCAGATAAACTGCTTTAGCAGAGATTATAACATTATACAAAGGTAGCTAATGTATCTTGCAAAGTATATTTGCTTAGAGAACATGGCTATCATGTTTGATTTAGAGAACAAGTCTTGGGTAAATCATAAGTGCTCCACCAAACAAAACAGAGAGTGAATTATTTAAGCTACTTCCAGGGACCACTGAATCTTATGTTACAGGTGGCTTCTATAATAACTGCAGGAAATGATTGCTTAAAAGAAAGATACCTTTTGTCTGATGAGATGTCAGAAAATGGATTCATGGGGTTTTTGTTGGTTTTTTTTTTTTACATAAATTTTGTTTTTTAAATATGGTTAGGAAAAATGTTCAATAAACTTGTAAACAGAACAGAGAGAGTGCTAGACATAAAAAAGCATTGTGAATTATACTGTGAATATTATGCCACTTGCTGTTGTCTGGTCTTGGGCTCTCTCCATTTATCTGGACTCCAGTGAAATATGATTGGAATTACTTTTCTCAAGGCAGGGAACTTGGAAAACAGCATGTTACTTGAACACTCACTCCTATTCATTTAAAAAGCTTTTGAATAGGTGAAGGGGATTAAAGTACACTTATCTTGATGAGCACTGAGTAATATATGGAATTGTTGAATCACTGTATTGTACACCTGAAACTAATATAGCACTGTATATAAACTACATTGGAATTACAATAAGATAAATAAAAAGATAGCTTTTTGAGGAGAAAAAATTCTACCTACTAATAGTGGGGATTTTTTGTTGGTTGGTTGGTTTTGGTGAATAATCCTAAATTCTCTCCTTTTTTACAGACTACCTTGCTAATCATGGCCGGTTAAATGAGTCTGAGGCCAGGCGCAAATTCTGGCAAATCCTGTCCGCTGTTGATTATTGTCATGGTCGGAAGATCGTGCACCGTGATCTCAAGGCTGAAAATCTCCTGCTGGATAGCAACATGAACATCAAGCTAGCAGGTAGCTGGGACGCAGCTGGCTCTAACATGACCAGACATGAGCCACTGTCCTTGGTGTGTGTGCAGGCAGAGGTTCAGGAACATTTCTACCAGTGACATCGGGCTTTCTTAAAGTGTGTTTTACTCATAGTTCTAAGTGTAATGACAAGTAAGAGAAATCGGTTTATTGCTAATGTACACGGTGGCAGGACTGGGGTCTGATTTGTGGCCAGGTCCCTTGCGCCCTGCTGGAGGAGGTCCGTTTGTCTGGGTGTGTGTGAGGTAGGGGACTGGTAGCCGGACCAGAGGAGCAGTACAGGATCACGCTGGTGCTCTGCCTGCCCTCCTGGTTATGGGTGATTGTGCAGAGAGGTCACAGCCGGAGAAAAGACAGTGATAGAAGTCTAATGCCTGGCTCTGATACAATCAGGTTTTGAGTTAAAACATGGAGGTTGAGGGTACAGAGATTATTTTGCTAGTTTTTCTCCTACAGTTTTCACAACTGTAAAAGGTTTTGTATTTTATAGTCCAAGTTTCTTTATCCATATGGTCAAGAATTCAATAAATATTTATGTGTCAGGTACTGTGCCATGCTAGGCATACTGGGGATACAAATCCTCTGATTATAAAAGTCTAGTGGGGAGATAAAAATAATTAAAATACAATATGTTGCCCAAAAATGTATGTACGAACTGCAAGAGGAATCTAGGTGAAGGAATAGCAGTCTACCTGGAGGCTTCACAGAGAGGGAACTATTTGAACTTAGGCTTGAGGGATGAGTTAGAAGCTTGTCAGGAAGATAAACGGAAGTAGGATATTGCACACAGGCAAACTGTGTAAATACCACAGGTATAAGGGAAAGAGATTGAGATTGGTGTGGTGGGGAACTGTAGCTCAGTATTAGTGAAATGTGAAATCTGTAGGCACAGGGAATCGACACAGGAGGAACAGGTAGGCAAAGAGCAGAATATGAAGGGCCTTGAACACCATGAAAAAGATTTCAGAGTTTATTCTGTTGGAAATAGGGAGTGCAACCTATTGAAAATTGTAGGGTGGGATGGAAGTGAAGGTGGGACTGGGCTACTATGATTAGATTTGCATGTTGGAAGGAGGTTTCTATCTGGCAGCAGGGTGAAGATGGGTAGGAGGCGTGGGTAAGACTGAAGGCAAGAAGATTAATAAGGAATCTAAGGCAGTAGTCCAGTTAAGAAAATGTGGGTCTGGGCTAGAGTAGCAGCAGCAGAGGTTGTAGGTGTGGGAGGGAGATTCATTTCAGTTAGGGTATTGAAGAAGATAGGGGGCTTGAAGCAAAAGTTTAGCAAAGTTGCAAGTGGTGGTGTTTTGTTCTAGGATTGTTAAAGAGGAACAGAGGGACATCCAGATGAGAGGAGCTGACCAAGAAATTATTTGCTGACTAGCTAGGTTGGATACTCATTGGACTCCTAAGCTTAGGGACAAAACAACAGCCTTGGTTTGCTGCATTGCGGTATAAAATAGAAGATAAAAGCATCTGATTTGTGCATGTAACTGGTTTATTTCTATGCCATTTCCCATTAGTTTTTGCCTTGGGCATTTGAGGGAAAGCAAATAATTAATTTTTACTTACTTTACTTTAACTTTTACTTTAATGTTAATAATTAATTTTAAATGCCAATGTTACATATGGTTCAGGGAGGTAATGGATTTTCCATTCTGCAGGCTATGACTTTTTTTTCTAATGGGATTGCCTGAATAAGACAGTTTTTTAAGTTAATCTGTTTCATTCCCATTATATATATATATAAAGATTTGTATTGATTTGTCTTTTCTGTTTTGAAAGTGCAATCCACAGTATTGGTGTTTCCATAGTTTCTTATGTGTGTTCACTTCTCCCATTTGTGGTTTTGTTTTTTGTTTTGTTTTTTCTCTTCTTCTTTTGGCCCTTCTATTAGTCTCATTCATCTCACTCCTTTTTGCCATTCTTCAGGAGTGCACTTCCCTGGGACTTTTTGTTTACTTCTTGGAAGCATCTGCTGCCCTCAAATTGTCGTCTTCAGAGAAGGCTCTTGTTTTTTGAAGTCCTTAACTCTGTAGAAAGAAAGAGGAAACCCCTGCTTCACCTTCATATTCCTTTATCACTAAAACAAAAAATTCACAAAAACATACTTCCAAGGAGTTCTGGGAGTCTTTTTAGGCAGAGAAAGGTTAGCAGTGTGAGTCATATGCTATAGAAATTACAGAGTGCTCTGTCACTAACATCTCAAAAGAAAATGTCAAAGTAGAACACCAAAGAAACTTGCAAACAAAATATACAGAATATTCCTTTAAGGTTATAACCAAGTTTTGCCTGGCTATAATACGTCTCTTATAATTTTGGCATATAATATAGGTAGATCAACTCAGTATTTCTAATGTCATTATGTGGTATTCACAGCTAGGTCTCTTTGACCTCAGGAAGCAAAGATTCTGAGTTTTCAAGCATTATTGGTAAGTTTTTCCTCAAGGGTTACTCACTAACTGAATTTTGGGTTTTATCATTCAGTATTCATCCATCGAGTCTCATTGATTCCATCACCTCACGAGTGGAGACATGCACGTGCACACACACACACGCAGTATATCTTAGCACTCATATATCCTCTTGTCCACGTTTTTCTGTCATCCTCACCACCATTTACCCCAAATTTTAGTAAATGTTTATGAAGCATCTACTATGCTCCTAGGCTAAGTCCTGGAGATTGAAGTATTTCAAAATGAAAACGATAACAATGCAAAAAAGTTCAACTCTGCTCTCACCTGGAGGAGTTAACCCAAAACCAGAGCTTTAACTAAATATAATACAAGAAGATAATTGTGAAGGCCATGAGGCTAGGAGAAAGACTAACTCTTCCTGGAAGAACCAGGGAAATGATTAGCTAAGACTTGATTAAGAAGGGGACAGAAGGAGAGAAAAGCAAAGGGGGTATGAGGTAGGGATGGCGGATCCAAGCAAGTTTCAGCATATGCAAAGGCAGGTAGGCCAGAGAACTCAGATTGTGTAGGGAAGCTGTGGACCAGAGCTAGTGGGACCTAAGTGCCAGTGACAAAGGATAGGGAAAGAGCCTGGACAGGTAGGCAGAGCTACATCATGAAGAATTTCACATCAGAAGTTTGTATGTGTTTCTGTGTGCTTAAAGAATTTCTCCAGGATGTTTATTTTTATCCATAGATTTTATAACTTTTTTATAGTCCTGCTTTCCTTTAAAAACATCATCTTCTGATCTCTGAGGAATCTTCTTGAATTTTAAAGAATTCCAACGCATGTAGGAAAGATGGGACTCCATGGAAAGATTGCAAGAACTCAGAATAAAAGGCAGAATTATTCCCTCAAATTATACTTTGCTTGTTCTCCTTATGAAGATCTCTTTTAATTGCTAAATGGGCTGAATAAATGAACTATTTTAGCCATCTTGTATGTTGAAATTGAAGAGAAAGTGCAAACCAAAACTAGGTGTAAATTACACCATTTTGTAATTTACAAAAAAGAAAATGGGGTAGAAGTGTAAAATGTGGTTTATTTTAATAAGTACAGAAACATGGCTTTGAAATCATTTTCTAATTTATGCTCCTCCTATGGATAAAGACTTCAGACACTGATGAGCCATGGATCCATCCATACCCATGTGTGTTCATTGCCTCAATTATGACACCTCCGGCCTTTGCAGAATACGAGGCAGAATGCAAGGAAATATTGGCTTTCATTAATTGTAGTAGTTGTGGTAATATTTCCTCCTATTTTGGCTATGACTGTTCAGGCATCAAGTTGAGAATAAATAGATGAAGGACATTTAGTTTTATTCTTCACCTTTCCTAATCTGAAATGTTTATAATAAATACTTAGATAAAGATAAAAATGTATGAACTAGTTGGAGGAAGTTTTCAGAAAATATCACCATTCAAACAAGGCTTCTACGTAAAGAATGTGGAGTGTGATAGCAGACAGTATTGGTGGAGACTCTGGCTGTGCCCCTTAGTGGCTGTGTGACCTTGGGCTGATTATTTACACTCACTGAGCCTCTGTTTCCATATGTATGAAACAGATTAATCTGTTTCTCAGGAATATTGCAGGGATTCGTGATAATGTTAGAGACAGGGGGCTAGTAGGTAAGAGTATGGTCTCTAGAACCAGACTACCTAGCTTTGAATCGTGGTTATGCCACTTACTAGATGGGTGACCTTGGACACATTACCTAACGTCTCTGTCCTCAGTTTCCTTATCTGTGAAGAGGGAATGATTGAAGTTCATATCTCACAGCGGTTACTAGTTAATATTTGCAAAGTACTTAGAACAGTGCCTGGCACACAGTTAATGCTATTTAAGTGTTTGTTAAATAAATTGTTGATTAAAGTTCCTGGCACCATGTAAACACTCAGTAAAAGGTAGCTATTCTTTGTATTCAGTATATAATTGATTCCATGTGAAAACAAGTCCTGAAAATTCTGATAACCATATAACCCCCCTCACCATGTTTTTTTTTAATTACCAAGGCCTTAAAGCCTTAAAATCTCAAAGGAATAAGACAAGTTTATTATTTATATTCTAAATTGTCTGTACTTGATGATTTTTTTTTTTTCTAAGAGGGACCTTAAACATAGTGATGTGTAATAGCCTGATAGATCTGACCTGTGCATCACAAGTCACTTGTCTTTGGCCCCAAGAGGGATGCTTCCTTTCTGAATTGACCCATGACCTCCGAGTAACCCATCATCTCTCATTATTGTTTCTAACAATCTTTCTGTTCACCGGAAGACCTTGAGACAGGGTTTCTGTACATATAATTCCAGCTTTATGCCCTGGAACCAAAAAAAGGCTAGGGGAGGCTGAGATAGGTAGTAACATATTTATTAGAAGTCTTCTATTTGCTATCCTCCTGCCACTGGTATTATGTAAAAAGAGTTCTGCGTCAGCAAGCACAGTAAGACCTCCTCTTTATCCTTCAAGCCCACTGAGCACCAGGAACACATTAAGCCTGGGCTATGGAAGACGGCTCAGAGGGTTTTGTTGAGTTTTGTTTTATTTTGTTTTGTTTTTCCCCTCTTCTTCTCCCTCCCCGCTCTCCACCCTATTTGGGGCTAAGGAAGACCATTTATTTGCTCCTTAGCTCACTGAACTCCCTCATTGCACAAATTGATGCCTCACACTGGTCAGCAGGATCACATTTCATCTAGCTGTGGTGACCATTCCCGTTGCCCTCCTGTCAGGTAGAGAGGGGGTCACTGACGTTTGGAAGGAAGCTGTGCAGCTGGCGGGCACAGAGCACATGGTGACGTCAGTGCCGGCGGACCCCTGTGCCGCTGGTGTCACGTGTCAGCTTCATCTCCATCGCTGTCCTGCCATCGTTTGTCAGCTTTCACTCCGATTGTCTTCTCTGCTCCTGTTATAATAATTACCGAAGAGGTGTATCTCTCCAGCGAGCCTGGGTATCTGAATCCTACTGGTAATTTTAGAAACGAGGATAAAATTAACCCTAAAGCCATCTGCTGCTCTGTAGGAGAATGTTTTTAATTATAAATTAGACATTATAACACACTGCTGGAGATTTGAAATTGCCTCGGTGTGGTGTTGCTTCTTAGAAGTCGTGTACTTTTCCTTAGCTCAAAGACTGGTTTTCAGTGTTTTGTTTTTTCCCTTTTCAGAAAAAGTTAGTTTACCTAATGATTTCTTCTATTTAGTCTTTAGGTCATTTAAATAAAAATCCTGAAAGTAGTAATTATAATCATTTTGCAACAGTAACAGTGACAGACTGTTGAACATTTTCTGTATGTTTCTCGCAACCTTTGTTTTGTTCTCTGTTTCCTGGCTAGTTGAAGAGAGGTCTGGGGACCAGCAGCATGAGCATCACTTTGGAGCTTATTAGAAATGCAGAGTATCAAGCCCAACCCTAGACCTGCTGAATCAGAATCTGCATTTTAACACATTGTCCAGGTGGTTTGTATGACTGCTCATGTTTGATCTATTTCATTCCAGCAAGCACAACAGAATTCTTTTGTGCTTGGTTCCCATCAGACAGTAATCATCAGGATCAGCTTATTTACTCTGTGTAAGGTCCTGTTATTCCTAAAACATTGGCCCTTTGTTAATGATATTTGGGCGCAGATAACTTAGATAATTTAGTGATGACAGTAATAATAATTGGCATCTGTTACCAGTAAGATAAAGGTCAATCAGTCACTTTCAAAATAAGCAGACAATAATAGCAGTTCTAGTACTGTTTTCAAATATATCCATAGGCTGTTACTGGTTAGTTAGATAAGAGGTAATTAGAGGACTCACCTTTTGAGGCCAAGTTCATGTTCATGAGAGTCCGTCAACAGTAATTGAATCAGTTCTGTGGTTAAACAATCTACTCCAAACCCTCTCTTCTGTAGACATTTTAAGCCCCGCAGAAACCAGGTGAGAGTATATGGATATATTAGGAAATCTCAAAACCACTGTTAAGAGTAAAACCCCTGGAGAATGTGCCTTCGTGTTAGGGGTGTGGGCATGTGTCATCTCACATGAAAGGACAAGATGTCTATTCAACACATTGTGCATTCTTAAAGAGAATATGGATTTCTAAAATGAATGTAGGTATATATTTCTGACATTTACTTTGTAGACAATTATTTCCATTCGCTTATGAAGGATGCTGTTGACATAGCATCTAATAGTGTAGAGAAGAGAAAGCCCTCACTTGCCAAGTCCTGCTGGCAGAGGGATAAATTAGAAAACCTCTCTTCTCTACTAATGTAAAAGATTTTTCCTGGGTTTATGACAGCCTTACCTCCAACTTTGAGTTGGATTAAACTTCTCTGGCTGGTGACATTCTTGGAACATCTGTGATATAGTAAAAAACAAACAACAACAAAAAAAACACCTGGCTTGCAGTTTAAAAAACCTGTATTTGAATACTGGCTAAGCCACTCATAGCTAGTGATACTTGGGCAAGTCATTTAAGCACTCTGAACTTCAGTTTCCTTTGTAAGACAAGGACAGTCACATCTCACAGGGCTGTCATCACAATTAAACGAAATAATATATTAAAAAAATACCAAGTATGTAATGCCTGATCCAGTGTAGGCATGACATAAATGTTTTTTTGGATTTGATTATAACTCCTAAACCATGTTGAAGGACAAGTTGTCATTTGTTTCTAAAGCTTCTTATGATTTCGTATTAAACTTTCTTAAAATTAAGTTAAGAGATTCTTTGAGAAAGCTGTTTTTTTCCTACTGTGTTTAAGAATGTTGAAAATCATGATTGATCTGACAAACTCAAGGTATGTTATGAGGGCGAGTTCGCTTACTCCCCACACAAATGACAAATTACTGCAGAGGAAAGAAACTTTTTATATCTTCAGAATTTTGTCAGAGTTGCTCAATTTTGTATGAATAAAAATAGTATCAAAATAACACTAGACTGAACCCTGGATTGAAGTGAGAAGTATCAGTATGAATTCATGGGTTTTTTAAAATACATATACATACAGAAAGGTACAAGAATAAATATGGGGGGGTGTATACATGTATTTTAGCATTCGGACATGTATTTCCAGCTCTCTCTGCTGCCAGGGCCGAGGAACAGTGACATCCAGCTGCAGTGAGTACATCTAGGTCCTAGTCTTGGTTTCTAAATACCAGTCTTCTGTAAAAGGAACCTGGGTTCCTTGGAAAAGTGGTTGATTCCAGAGCTGGGGCAGGGAAAATAGAAAATGAGCCTGGAACTTCTTCTGGTGCCAGATATAAGGAAATATTTAAAATGAAATTTTAAAAAGATGAGGGCATGTTGAAAGGATACAGAAGCCAACCTGAATTAGCTTCTCATGGCCACAGCTAGAACTATTTGAGCATCAAAATAAATAACAATAGTACTGAGTTTATTCAAAGAATAAAATGTTCATGACAAATACAATGACAATATGATAAATAAATGATTTAATGAATAAATGAAAGGGGAAGATTAAAGAAGAATTGTAATTAAGTGCAGAAGACATGGGGAAAATGAACACTCACCATTAGAACACTACAGTAATGGTTGCTGCAATCAAGATCTACCAATGAATGCTATAGTGATAGGTGGAAAATTTGAGAAACAGGATCTTTATAGTCTCAATGTATCTTCTCTAATATATTTATTAATTATAAAAGGGAAAATGGTAACTTTACAATGGGGAAAGCCAACAGAAAGCACCTTAATCAAGAGATCAGAGTTACCCCCTCCCCAGTAATTAGACATAGTCCCATGCATCCCCTGATATAGTGCACTGAGAAGAGCTCCTCACCTCTTGATGTTCCCCCCAAAAATCCATAATCTTAATCCAGTCATGAGAAAACACCAGGCAAAACCAGACTGAGGGACAGTCTACAAAATATGTGACCTGTACTGTTCATTGTAAGGGAAGACCCAAGAACGGTTCCAAGTTGGGAGAAGCCGAAGGAGGCATGACCACTAAATGCATTGTAGAATCCTGAACTGAGAGGGCACATTTGTGAAAAACTGGTGTCTTAATAAGGTCCGTGGTTTAGTTAATAGTACTGAGTCAGTGTTACTTTCTTAGTTTTGATAATTTTACTAAAATAGTTATAAAAAATGTTAGCATTAGGGGAAGTTGGGTGAAGGGCATAGGGAATTCTCCTTACTATATTGTTGCTACTCTTCTGGAAATCTAAAATTATTTCAGAATTGAAAATTAAATAATACCGTAGTGAATCCAACATTACATGGCGTTAAGTTTTTTGGCGGAAAACAGGACACAAAATGTCCGAGGGACATAGCAGCCATCATTTTAGGTATTAACTTGCAGGTCAGAGGTAGAGAATACATGAAGCTGGACCAGTGTTTCATTTCCAGCAAGACCAGGCCGGATCAAAGGGGACTGCCCAAGTTACTCTTTTCCTAATGGTTTCCAAAAGTCAGATGTTAATGTGGGGTCTTATGTTATCCTCTGTCATTGGGAGGCTCTTATCATATTGTCATTGCACAGTGGTTAACACATGTACTCATTCAAATGTTGAAGGAAGGGAGGGAGGAAGGAAGGAATTTGGTTGGTGTGATGAACACTAACCCACTGCATTTGAATAAAAGGCAATAAACAAATCCTGCCCAGCTATGCCGTTTCTGTATGGCATCGCTCTTGCTCACCCCTCATGCACTCTTAGATGCTGTTAAGCAGAAAGCTGCAGACTGAATAAAGCAAATTAGCCAGGTTCCTATGAAGAAATAAAAGGGCTTTTTTAAATTTTATTTTATTATGTTAGGTTAATCACCATACATTACATCATTAGTTTTTGATGTAGTGTTCCGTGATTCATTGTTTGCATATAACACCCAGTGCTCCATGCAGTACGTGCCCTCTTTAATACCCATCACCAGGCTAACCCATCCCCCCACCCTCCTCCCCTCTAGAACCCTCAGTTTGTTTTTCAGAGTCCATAGTCTCTCATGGTTCGTCTCCCCCTCCGATTTCCCTCCCTTCATTTTTTTTTTTTAAGTGCCTTTCCATTGCCACTTCTTAAACCTGACAATTATTAACTTGTTCAAAAATATTTAGCTGCATATCACGGTGCCAGGGAAGGACATAAAGGTGGTGGCTAACAGGGGGGGCTCTGTAGTCACACGTGGTTTCTGTTCCAGGTCTTCAGTCTTTACCAAGATATTTAACTTTCTACCCTCACTTTCTCCTAAAATAAGGATACCTCATAGGGTTTTTAAGAAGAAATCCTCTTTAGAGACCTTAGATCAGCTTCTGGCCCATAGTAAGCACTTACAAAAGAGAAGATGACAACAAAGTCATTCAGCAAACCTTTATTGAATAACTACTGTCTGCAGCCCGCATGCTGAGTGCTGCGAGTACAGATACGTATCATTTCTCCCTTCCCTTCTCAAGAAATTTAGTCTGATGGGGTAAATAGATAAATAAAACAGTAAGAATAATTGCTCTTTTCCTCTTGGGTTGCTTACTCAGTATGTTTCAATAGCATGCCTAAAGCATTATATAATATCTACTTATAAGTCTACTTGTCTACATATACCCATTCGTTGTAACTTATAATAACTTGATGAAGTGTAGACATTGTCCCCATTTTGCAAATGAAGAAACCAAGGCTCTAAGAAGTAATTTGCCCAAGATCACACATTTGCCCAAGCTAAGTGGACAACCGAGGATTTGATCCTAATCTACCGTCATGACTCCAAAGTCTTCCTTAGCCCACCTCATGTGATTACAAATACAATGTTTAAATGCTTTGACAAGGTTATAGAAGACATCTGGGGACGCCTGGGTGGCTCAGTCAGTTAAGCGTCTCTCAGTCTCTGCTCAGGTCTTGATCTCAGGGTCATGGAGTTCAAGCCCCACATTGGGCTCCACACTGGATGTGGAGCCTACTTAAAAATAATAATAATAATAATAATAAAGGCATCTGCATATATGCTACTGTAATAGCTTTAGTGAACCCAGTTGTCTTTTGGCATTTCTTTTAATGTTGCCACTGGCTCATGTTTTATTTTCTTCAGTTCCCGACAGGAAACAGAAGTAAGTATCTGCTTAACACCACTCTCCTTATAAGTTAACAGACATTTTCTTTGTCCTAGTTGTGTAAAGCCACAATTGAGCCTGGGCTACCATAGGCACAGCTGTGCTTTCCTAGCTCTTGCTCTCTTCTTGCCTATGAGGCATACCAGTGAGAGCCTCCGTAGTAAGGAGGCCAGGCCACCAGGCCCCATCACTCCTTTGAGATGACACTTTCCACCAGAGTCCAGGGAAGGGCAGATTGTAGGAGTTCTATAATGGCTCTTGAGACATTAAAACTTTACAGTGTTATTTGGAGGGTATCCTCAACTTGCATGAGCTAAAACTCATCCTGTGATTATGGTTTAAATAGAGCAATTACTGGACCTATTTCAGGATCTCCAAACACACATCCTAGAGCTTCTGGTGCTTCTGTATGTAAGTGAAATTAACATTTTCCTCTTCAAATGTTATTTGAACATGTAGTCCTTGACTCATTTGAGAGTATAGTTTTTCTAGAAAATTAGAAATGTGCATCAATAAGGACATATGGGTTATGATGTCATAGGAGTGGTTAGTCATGGAGGTGGACTTGAGAAGATAAGACCTCTCCTTTCCTTTTGGAAAGCAGAGTGTAGGACTGAGCTGTGGTCCCATTATGAAGGGAGAGGTTCTCATTGCCTCCTACTCCTGGATGCCAGGACCAGAGCATGGTGTTGTTCTACCAGGTGTAGACAGTGTCTGAGGCTCTTCCCCACGTGCACCCTCATTAGTCTTCTGAACCCTCAGGGTTCTCTACACTTTTCTGCCCTTCCTGTACACTTTCTCAGAACCTTTTTCTCTGAAAGGTGGTAGTTGATAATGATGGCTTCATGAAAGAAGGGAGCTGACATTTGACATCTATGTTCCAGGCACTTTACATGTTTAACCTCATTTAAGCCTCACAGCATCCTTTCTGGGTAGGTGGATTATCACTACATTTATAGATTTAAAAACTTAGATTCGGGGAAGTTAAATAATCCACGAAGGCGACCTGAAGCTAGAAAAGTGGGAAAAGTGGAAGTCCGCTCTAGTGCTCCCTAACGTGAGAGTTTGTACTCTGCCGTGGGGCTGTGCTGCTGGGGGTGGTGACTCCTCTTCCTGTCACTACCGCTTGCCGCCAGTGGGTGTGTCCGGGAGCTAGGAGAATGCTTCACCTGCAGTATCCTGTGTGCCGTAGTCTCAGGGTGTGACTAGAGTGTGAGTTTATGTTAACTCACTGATCCTCACAACTTGGGGACTACAGATACTT
This sequence comes from Phoca vitulina, assembly GCF_004348235.1. Taxonomy (NCBI): domain Eukaryota; kingdom Metazoa; phylum Chordata; class Mammalia; order Carnivora; family Phocidae; genus Phoca; species Phoca vitulina. The sequence goes on from NW_022589741.1 coordinate 8,474,657, forward strand.
ATTATTTCAACTTTACAGGTAGGGAAACCAAGGCTCACAGAGACTGATACAAAGTCACATAGCCCGTGAGTCTGGCACTGGCTACTCGATCCAGTCCTCTTAGAACACCTTTTATTTTATTGTTTAAAGATGTATTTATTTTAGAGAGAGAGAGAGAGCACAAGCGGGTGGGGCAAAGGGAGAGAGAGAGAGAATCTCAAGCAGATTCCTTGCTGAGCACTGATCCCTATGCGGGGCCTAATCTCAGGACCCTGAGATCGTGACCTGAGCTGAAATCGAGAGTTGGGCATTCAACCAACTGTGCCACCCAGGTGCCCCTTAGGACACCTTTTGAAGCTCACCATCCATGCAGCACCGTATACTAGCTGGGAGTAGAGCCAGTTTACTAAGGAGTGTCCTGTCAGCAGTGTTTACAACAGAAGACAGTACTCGTATAACTTACAAAATAATAGGAATTTGTTTCCTCAGTAAGAATAGAGCTTGGCAAAAGGGTACAAGCTTGCATTTATACCAAAACTCACTGAAATTTGTCTTCTGTAATTTTCATGCTTAGTGAAAGCATCTGAGTACAGTGTTTCCAAAGAGCCTGCTGTCTATCAAAGCTGTAGGTTCAGTATGACTAACGTCATAAAAGGAAGACCATTAACTGTTGAGAGGTATAATGCCACTGCACTCCATAAATGAGTGAATAAGTGATACTGGTGATAGGTGGCTTGTGGCTGGCAGGCCAGAGAGCCAACACATGTTAGTGAGCTAATCAGATGCATATCTGCCTAAATCAGAATGTGTAGGCCAACGCTTAGAGGATTGTTACCTAAGAAACACTATACTCAGTTGCCTTAAAAGGTTATATATCTTGCTACTCTGGGTAATGGCTGCAAGAGCAGCCAGTCACTCAGTTGTGTTTAGGTAAATATCTTAAAATTTTACTCATTTGTTTCTTTCTTTATAGACTATAAAAGACAAAGAGCTCTTGGGGTGCCTGGCTGGCTTAGTCGGTAAAGCAATGTGGCTCTTGATCTCGGGATCATGAGTTCAAACCCCATGTTGGGCATAGAGCTTACTGAAAAAATAAATTTTTTTTAATTAAAAAAAAAAAAGATGGAGAGCTCTTAATCATGGAGTAATTGAAATTCTAAGATTTTCAAATTCAAGTTGGTTGTCTACACCAATGGACTTAAAAATACATGATTCTAGGGGCGCCTGGGTGGCTCAGTCGTTAAGCATCTGCCTTTGGCTCAGGTCACAATCCCAGGGTCCTGGGATCGAGCCCCGCATTGGGCTCCCTGCTCGGCGGGAAGCCTGCTTCTCCCTCTCCCACTCCCCCTGCTTGTGTTCCCTCTCTCTCTGTGTCTTTCTCTGTCAAATAAATAAATAAAATCTTTAAAGAAAAAAAAATACATGATTCTAAAGTCTTTTTCCAACCTCTCACTCATTCTCTTTGAGAAGAAAACTTGATTTATTTATACATCCATTCAACAAATATTTATGGAATACTTGATATTTTCTAGACCTTGTGCTCAGTGCCGCGGACACAGCACAAGACAGATGCCGTAGCAGTGCTATTGTTGATACGGCATATTGTAAAATTTACTACAAGAAATTCAGTATAGTTGAGAGCATAGATGAAAGTAACATTTATTTCCATTCCAATAGATTTCGGCTTTGGAAATTTCTTTAAAAGTGGTGAACTGCTGGCAACATGGTGTGGCAGCCCCCCTTATGCAGCCCCAGAAGTCTTTGAAGGGCAGCAGTATGAAGGACCACAGCTGGATATTTGGGTATTTCTTTGCTTTGCTGTGTTAAATGCATCTCTAACGGTAATAACTAGTACTTTGGCCCGTCTTTGAAGCTCTTGGTACCTAACACATAGGTAGTAGTTCATACTTTCCCTGTCCACTGGATTGTAATTAGAGCATTTTTGAATTAAGTTCTAGGAAAGAACGTCTAGGGACAGATGTTATTACTTTAATATCGGCCATAACTTAACGTTAAGTAGTAATCAAAATGATTAAATTCAGATCTTTGAGTATTTATTATAGGATATTTTATTGCAGTACGAGTTTTAGTTTTGCTTTGTTTTGTGTTGTTTTGAAATTCTGAGAAAATAGTAAATCCAAACAGGAATTTTTCAGCCCGTATGATTTTAAGGGCCCTGGGGATGTTTAGGAAAACAAAGAGTGTTTAAAGTCCTCAGTGGAAAAGTGACTGCCTTGTTTTCTTCCCTAGAGCATGGGAGTTGTTCTTTATGTCCTTGTCTGTGGAGCTCTGCCTTTTGATGGACCGACTCTTCCAATTTTGAGGCAGAGAGTTTTAGAAGGAAGATTCCGGATTCCGTATTTCATGTCAGAAGGTAAGCCGTTTGTCTTATACTTGTGCTTTACAGAATTTGTGCTCCGAATGAAATGCCTCGGCAAAGGCTTCCCTTGTTCTAAGAGCTTGGGTGCCAAACAAAGTGATTGAGTCACTTGAAAAGCTATGGAAGTAAGCAGCCCCCTCCATGTAGGTGAGAGAAGCTGTAGCCTTCCTACTTGTAACTGAAAACGGAAAGCTTTCCAGGTTAAGAACAGCAAGTCTTCACATCTACTCTGGGTCTATAAATGTCCCCAGTTTATTTTAGACTTAGAGAAGCACTTTGTAGATAGATTCACAACCATTTTACTCTATGAAATAGATTTTCCTGTATCTTTTGGTGAGAAGTTGCAAAATTACATTTTTTAATTGAATTAAAAACTGGCAAAGCTGTTGGATTAAGATGCAGAGCCCGACTTGGATTAGCTTGTTACATACAACCAGTTGGGTTGTTGCTCAGCTACGTTTCCTCCTCAGATTTTGGTGGTCATCCTTAACTCTTTCGTTCTTAGTCATGGTAGAAATAAAGCTCTAGTAGTTAAGAGCATAGACCTTGGAGCCTGGCTGCCTGTTTTTAATCTCGAGTCCACCACTTACTGGCAGTCTGCCCTTGACAAGGTACGTCCCCTCTCTGTGCTTCCGTGTCCTCAGGCTACAACATGGGAAGAACAGTGGCTCCTGGTAAGGGTGCTGGGAAGATGAATGGAAGTAATCTGTGTAAAGCAGCTTGCATGGTGCCTGGCACATAGCAGAGGGTATGAGGCTAGCTTCTGGGGGGTGGTAGAGAGCATGGTGTCCGCTCCGAGAATAAGTGGGTGCCCGAGTCACAGCAGTGTAGTTTTTGTAATATAATCAGAAGTAACTAATGCTTCATGTGTGTTTTTCTCAGCTGCACTGACAGGAGAAGAGCAGCAGTCCTCTGGAGACCTCTTGCCTCACGCACATAGCCTCTAGTGTGTCAGCCTCAGAAGTGACTGGGGCTCCATGTGTGTGCTCATTCTAGGAGAAGGCTTGCTTTTGTCTCAGCAGAATCTAAGTCTGTGTCTAGATCTTTTCACTTGAGAAATTCAATAGAAAGGTTCATTTAGCACAAAATTGGACAGACCTACACCGTCCTGATTTTCTTAAGTATTCATTCTCGGTGGTGGTTACTTTTATGTCAACATTCACCATGGTAACCTGATCAGTACAACTGGCTTTCATGTGTTCATTTATTCATTTGACCTTCTGCTTTCCAGTGGGCATTGTGGAGGATACAGAGATTAACGCCATTGTGCAGAGTCACATGAGTCAAGCCAGTACCCTGAAGTGCAAGGTGATTTACATGACTTTTGTAACATTGTGTTTTCCATAGATTGTGAGCACCTTATTCGAAGGATGTTGGTCCTAGACCCGTCCAAACGGCTAACGATAGCTCAAATCAAGGAGCATAAATGGATGCTTGTAGAAGTTCCTGTACAGAGACCTGTTCTCTATCCACAAGGGCAAGAAAATGAGCCATCCATTGGGGAATTTAATGAACAGGTTCTGCGATTGATGCACAGCCTTGGAATAGATCAGCAGAAAACCATCGAGGTAAAGTGATCAGAGATTTGACTGATGGTCTTCCGGCACAGCCACCCCAACACCTAGGCATATTGTTCAGTTTTCCCTGAGGATTACAGTCAGACTCTATTTCATGTTTGCTTTTTTATTCAATATATAAATTCCTCCCTTTGCCCCATCTGCCAAAAAATTCAAGAGGTGGAGTTTATATAGGATGGGGAAATGACAAAGATGGAAACTTAACAAATACAAAGTAGAAAATTTCTTCTAAGGTGAAACATGAAGTTTTATCTGGGTCATAAGCTAGTTTATATGGAATATAAATGTACAGCTAGGGAACAAGGCTGAGGGCCGATCAGGAAACAGGAAAGCCAGTGGGGTGTAGGCTGTGAGCTGGGGAAGCTGAGAAGGCAGACACAGGTGGATTCCAGATTTGGAAGTACTCTCGGTCGTAGAACTGAGGGTCGTGAGCCTGGGAAATTCCTCCTCTCTTTTATTTCTGTCCGTTAGTAGTTAGTATATTCCTAGGAGAAACACATTTTCCTTACCTCCACAACAGTAAAAAACCAACAGTGCTCTTACAGAGGAGGCATAACAAGAAAGAGTACAAAATGCCTCTTGTGAACTTACAGTGCTCCAAACTGTGCTGCCGAGAGCCAAGCCAGACTCCCTCCTGCTCTGCTTGTCCCGTGCTCAGCGGCGTGTTTCTGTCCTCGGCCACGAAGCAGATCTAGAACGGCAGCTGGGAGGGCAGCCCGATGGGCCCTTGATTTCTGCCATGCCTGCTCCGCACCCAAGGCGCCCTGCACAGCACCCGTGCAGATGGTTAGGCCGAATTAGAAGCCAGAAGAGCAGTTGTTCCTCTCTTCCGCTAGTACCCTCGGAAAGCTGGCCGGCGAGGGATGTGAAAAATTGGGAAGCAACTTTATTTTCAAGGCTTCAAGAGGGTGGGACTGCAAAAACAAGAGGAAAAAATTACCTAAGAACGGAGACACAGTGTCTCTCAATCCAGCCTCCAAATGTTACTCTCCAGCCCAAAATAATCACCAGAAATTTCCCCAAAGACTTTAATCATTCATTTCAGAGTTTGCAATAGTTTGGACTTGTGCCGAAGTTGTGGAATTCGAGCCCGTGGGACCAGGTTGTAACGGACCTTACACCATAGTCACAACTAGGAGATGGGACCGTGTGGTAGCACTGGGGACATGAGACAGCAGCGGCATTCTTCCTGCACACAGAAAAGCAGGTGGAGCCTGTTACTGTAAACGGGCCAGTCCCTTAGGGGCATCAGCCTTCGTGTAATCAGTACTAGAAACTTGGAACTGTCTGTTCTCCTGAATTCTGGAACAGCTTTTGTTCTAGACACACTTTGTTCATGACTCTGTCATGATTTCTTCCCTCCTTTTTCAGAAAGATGTAGATCACTGGACTGGTTTTTATGCTTCTCTGCCTTCAGCACTTGTTTTCTCTTTCAGTCTTTGCAGAACAAGAGCTATAACCACTTTGCTGCCATTTATTACTTGTTGGTGGAGCGCCTGAAATCACATCGGAGCAGTTTTCCCGTGGAGCAGAGACTCGATGCCCGCCAGCGGCGGCCTAGCACCGTGGCTGAACAGACAGTTGCCAAGGTAACGCCGCATTAGCCTGTGGTCTTATCTTGCAGGTGCCTGTTCACATGTGTGACACATTTTTCACCTCGTAGTACAATAGAGGGTTAGGATCTCATCCTCTACACGCGGTTCTTCTGTGAAGTTTCTGCCCGTCACTTCCTAGATTCTCAAATGTTTTAGCATCTTCTTATTTCTTTTTTTTTTTTAAGATTTTATTTATTTATTTTACAGAGAGAGTGGGAGACAGAGCATGAGCAGGGGGGAGGAGGAGGCAGAGGGAGAGGGAGAAGCAGACTCTCCGTTGAGCAGGGAGCCCGATGCGGGGCTCAATCCCAAGACCCTGGGATCATGACCTGAACCGAAGGCTGACACTTAACCAACTGAGCCACCCAGGCACCACTGCATCTTCCTATTTCTAAGGATTAATTTTATTTCAGTTTTTTTTCTTTAAAGAGTTTTCTCATTTTTTAATCATTGATTTATGGTGGGAATTAATGTCACTAGCCTGTACACTCGATTCCATTTAATAAATTTTTACTGCAGGGCGCCTGGGTGGCTCAGTTGGTTAAGCGACTGCCTTCGGCTCAGGTCATGATCCTGGAGTCCCGGGATCGAGTCCCGCATTGGGCTCCCTGCTCAGCAGGGAGTCTGCTTCTCCCTCTGACCCTCCCCCCTCTCATGCTCTCTGTCTCTCATTCTCTCTCTCAAATAAATAAATAAAATCTTTAAAAAAAAATAAATAAATAAATAAATAAATTTTTACTGCAGATTTACCGTATGCAAGCTTCTGTTATTAGGCATGATAGGGGGTGGGATACATAAAACCCGGACATGGCCCTCAGAGACATGACAGTGTAAAAACAAAGTAAGACATCATCGTAAATAACCATCATTCAAAATAGAGAAAGATAAATCTGGGAGAACCACGGGCAAAGGGGAGAGCGATACATCTGCCTAGGAAAGGCTTTGTGGGAGGGTTAGCATTTCTGACAGAGCTCAGATCTTCAGGGATGTGTGGGCCTTTGCCAGGGAGAGGCAGGGTTGAAAGCATTGTACGTAGGCAGCAGAAGCGCTGAGTGGGCAAGTGGAGGGAACTGAACTGAAGCGCACAGGGAAATGAAAAAGTTGGCGTGGTAAGTTGAAGCGATGCTGTGAAGGGCTTCGAAAGCCAAAGGAGAGAGTTTACTTACGATTCAGGAAATACTGAGGAACAACTAGAGACGGAAGCAGGAGAGTGATAAAATCACATCTAGGCTTTAAGCTAACTAATCTGTGACATCGGGAAGGGTAAATTGGACAGGGAAGAGAAGAACTTGGGGGAAAGCAGTGAGGAGCTGAGAAATACTGGAGGCTTGAACTAACACGGTGCTGGTGGGAACAGAAGGGAGGGGATGAACGCAGGATCATCTCGGGTGGACTCTGGATGGACTCAGCGGTGGTTAATGCAGGTGCTCTGGAGCAAACCCCAGGTTCAGCCCTTTCCTGCTGCCTGTCCTTCAAAAAATTACCTTAGGTCTTTCTGTGCCTCAGTTTCCCAAACTATAAAATGAGGAAAATTAGAGACTGTTCTGATGTTTGAATTAGTTGATAATTGTGCAGCACTTCGAATGTGCCCTATACATGTTGATTCTATAAAGTAAGAAGGAAATATTGGGGAGCAAGGGACAACAGTGCCTTAGAGGTCACTCTGTTCTCGAGCCCGAAGCAGGAGGGTAAGTGACGGCACTGACTTGGTTGCTTGAAACGAAGAATAGATCTGGATGCCAGGACAGAGCTGAGGCTGACGGAAGTCGGGAAATCATCTGCAGAAAGGTTGAGAAAGAGGCATGGTTCGTGCATACAGTCTATTAGGATTTCCATCTACTTCTGTGAGTGCTTTACTTTGTTCCAAGGGCAAGGAAGAGCTGAGAAGTTCTGGCTTTGTGTTTCTTGTTTGGCAGTTTACAAAATTTATAGGATTTACTAGAGTTTCGCATTGGCTTCTATAAAACATGGGGGGGGGGGCCAACAAAATTAACATCTTGATTTGAGTAGGCAAATGGTATACACTGTTATACACACTTTAATATAAAAATAATGTGAATATTGATACTAATATGAGTAATGCATAGATAAAATTCCAGATTAGAGTATCTCTGCGCAGTTGGAATCCTTCAACGTTGAATGGTATTGCTTTCAAGAGAGGAGGGGGATAAAGTGAGAATTCCTCAATCGGAGCAGGAAAAGTGAGATGTAGAGTTACCCCTTCCCTCTGGAAAGTGCTGCCAGCAGACGGACAGGAAACAGGAAAGCCCCCAGTGCTGCACAGGCTTTCCCTCCCAAGTCTCTTTACTCTTGTTCGTATTACACAAGCGAGGGCATGGGTTACCTAAATGATCGACCCTGGGCACATGCATATTATTATTGCACATGATTGCCTTTCTTATCTAAGCTTGAAGCAGATGCCCTAGGAGAGCTCAAATTATGTTTAATTTGGCTGAGAGTTCAGATGTATAACATGGCTTCTTATGTTTGATCATTTTTTTTTATTACCAAGCACCACATGAATTCTTTTCATTTTACGCATTGGCCTAAGTTGACACAGAAAGCTACTTACTGGGACTTAAACATGTATCTAATTCAAGTGGAAGTCTTCAGTGTCCATTCACAGACTTGCTTAGAGTGCCTTCCGGGTGCTAAGGTAACAGGCACTAGGGCTGAAGAAGATGCTCCCTTCCCTGTGAGATTTCACTTTCTCCTGTTTTGTTGAACTTGTTAAAAAAATAGATTTCTCTGCACTTAGTTTCAGTAGAGCCTTCTCTCTTTAATTCTTTGTTCTGCTATTGGCTTAAAGAAGTGGCAGATCACGTGTTAGCTGGTATAACAATAGGAATTTGGGGAAGCAAACTAATCCCATGCAAAGATCACATGAGCTGTGGAATCACATGGAACTTGGGTTCCATACGGAGCTGAGTGACTGGCAAGCCAGCCTTTCTCAGCTCCAGTGTCTTTAAATATAAAATGGAAATATCAATATCTATTTCATGAGTTTGCTACAAAGATAAAATTAGGTAACTTATACCAGCAGCTCAGTTCAGCAAACAGAGCACTTCTGTGCCGGGCTCAGTCCCTGCCGCCGTGGCGACAGAGGTCCCCAGCAAATAGTCCCTGCCCCTAAAGAATGTATGGTATAGTGAGAAAGTACCCATTATTACTACTTAGAAAACAGTGAGAATCCTATCTCAGAATGATTTAGAGTACTTACATTTGCCATATACTATGCAAGACATGTTCCCTCTAGTTGACTATAGACAACTGTTTAGAAGAAATTCGTGTCATGCCTTCTCTCATGAATCCTGACTGCTAGTCCTTCTGCTCCAAGTTTCTATCAACTGTAATCGTAGACAAGCGTGAAACACTCATCTCACTTCTTCTTTAATCACTGATTAGAGGTTGCCCTGTACAGCTATTAGCAAAAGCATTGTGGGGCGCCTGGGGGGCTCAGTCGGTAAGCGTCTGCCTTCGGCTCAGGTCATGATCCCAGGGTCCTGGGATCGAGCCCCGCATCGGGCCCCCTGCTTGGCCAGGAGCCTGCTTCTCCCTCTCCCGCTCCCCCTGCTGGTGTTCCCTCTCTAGCTGTCTCTCTCTGTGTCAAATAAATAAATAATCTTAAAAAAAAAAAAAAAAAAGAAAAGAAAAAGCATTGTATAGTTGGCCCCAGGGTACCACAGACTGGGGGGCTTAAATAAAAGGTTATTTTCTCTCAGTTCTGGAGGCTGAAAGTTCAAGGTCAGGGTGCCAGCAAGATTAACTTCTAGTGAGAACTCTCAGCTGCCTACTCAGTGGGCCCTCACACAGCCTTTCCTCTGCATGTGCAGATAGAGAGAGAGATGTCTGGTGTCTCACCCTCATCTTAGAGGGACACGAGTGCTGTCAGATTGGGAGCCCACCCTTATGACTTTATATAACCTTAATTACCTCCTGAAAGGCTCCGTGTTCACATACAGTTGCACTGGGCCTTAGGGCTTTAACATACAGATTGGGGGGTGGGGGGAGACACACAATTCTGTCCATAACCAGCATATTCCTATTGGAGCAGTAAAGATTTTCCCATAGGAGAAAACATTATTTTCATTGTAATGGTTATTCTAAAAAGCACAAAATCAGAAGAGATTCAAGACAATAAATACATGGTCTAAAAAGTCATTACAATTGGGGCGCCTGGGTGGCTCAGTCATTAAGCGTCTGCCTTCCGCTCAGGTCATGATCCCAGGGTCCTGGGATCGAGCCCTGCATCAAGCTCCTTGCTCAGTGGGAAGCCTGCTTCCTCTCCCCCCCCCCCCCCCCGCTTGTGTTCCCTCCCTCGCTGTCTCTCTGTCAAATTAATTAATTAATTAATAAAATAAAAACCATTACAATTAATCGGACATGAGCATTGTCTATTGCCACTCTTAAAGAAACTGGTAAAGTCTGCTTCCTTGGGATATTAATCATCCATCTGTGTATTAAAATAACGTATTCTTTAGTCCACTCTATAGTGCCGAGCATGCCATTTGAATATTTTCACCCAACCTTGTTCCAAAAAGACTTCTTTAATCCCTTCAGTGATTGCAAGAATCCTTAAAAAAAAAAAAAAAAAAAAAACTACCATCCTATTTCCTATGAAGTGGTTGTCACAATAAAATATGTTCCTCCTCTCACCATACCAAGCTCACAGTAAGTTGTTGCTGTAGTCCAGGTTGGACGTGAAATTTGTCAAGGAAAATGTGTTATGCTTGGTCTGGCGTAGCGTGATCCTGCCATTTAGAAAGTCACAGCTAATAAGAGGCAGAGACTGAGAAGGAACAGCACACCCTAGTTATCATGTTAGTACTTCATTTCCAGTGCAATATCTTTAAATAATGCTTTGCCCTAATAATTTAAATTATTTCGCACACAAGGAGCAGCCTAATAAATTTAGGAAACCAAAAATTAAAGTTCAGCTTTATCCTTTGATTGAAAAGCTGATGATAAGGGTAAAAAGAATGCATGAAATATACCCTATTAGGAAGTTTACATTTTACATTGTGGCATGAGGACTTAAAAAATTAATCTAAATGACTAATGCTTGAAAGGAAAAAAAAGTTGTTTAGTCTCAAAAGTGGCCCAGGAAATAAGTGTAAGGAATGATGATCTAAGAAAACCCTTTTCTTTATCATGCTCAGGATCGTTTGTAGTGTACTTTTTTTCTGTTTTTACCATCCATATGATACCAACACTTGGCTATTGCTACTTTATTCATTATCTCACGCAGCATATCTAATGATGTTAATGTTGGAATGTACCAAACATAAAGTATATTCTAAATATATTCAAAGTATATTCAAATATAAGGTATATTTGTAACACACCCCGTATCGTCAAAGACCATCAACCTAAAATTTTAGCAGAACCATTAGATAATATCTGAGAACAAAACTGCATTTGCAGACTAATTCCTGTATTAGATCCCTGTGATCTTTTCACGACTTTACAAGGAAGGAGAAGGGCGTAATTAACATTACTGAGTGAAGGACCTTTCGTGTTACCTTTTGTAATCCTAACTTCACTGTGTAATAGGCATTGTGCCCTTGTCTAGGTAAAGAAAATAGGACTCTTAGGTAGTTCACAGTGAGGGATGGAGCCAGGAATCACACCCAGGTCTCTGGAGGAGAGAAGCTAAAATCATACCAATATCGTTCCTTTTTGTTTGAACTTAAAACTCACCATCTTATGTCCCTCCAAGTGATTATAGCAGGGAAAAAATAGGCCATTCCTTTGCCTTTTAGACACTAGTATGTTCCTTCAGATGCTTGGCAGTGTCCATTATGTTCAAAAGACATCTGATGGGAGGGAAGGATTATCCAATAGTTTCATCTTTAAAATCAATCCTTGCCCCCCAAAAAACATCAAATCGAATCCTTGCCAGTTGTCCTAAAGAAAGATTCTCTGTTATATGATTTTTTTATTATATTTTTAAAGATTTATTTGAGAGAGAGAATGGGAGTGGAGGGAGGGGCAGAGGGGAAGCAGACGCCCCACTGAGCACGGAGCCTGACTTGGGGCTCCAATCATGACCTGAGCCAAAATCAATAGTCAGATGCTCAACCGACTGAGCCACCCGGGCACCCCTATATGATTTTTTAAAAGAGGAGTTTGTAATGTTTGTTTACTTAGCATTCTTAACAAATGAGACATGAAAATGGGCTGAAAACCATCTGGAGCTTTCTACAGTAGGTTGACTTCAGGAACATAAGTTGCTCGGGAATAAGCATCTCTCTTTCCACTGGGCCAACAGGCTGTGTTCAGTTTCTGCACCTCCTTGGAAGGAGGACACTCCTGTCACCTCCAAGTAGCTGCCACCTCTCTTGTCTTTCTCTGCACATGTACCCTTGTCAAGAAATACACACCATCTCACCCCACCAGAAAAACAAAGTGCAATACACTTTGTGTTCTAGGTAAGTTGTGTGTGTGTACCCCGGTTCAGTTCTGAGCTCTGAAGACACAGGAACTTTTTTATTCTTTATATCTTTCCATGGTGACATATTTAAGGATATAGACAATATATGTTTGTTGAATTAAAAAACAGAGCATTCTTAGGTTCTTTACAGAGACCAGCTTTCTTGTTGTCTGTGTGAAAGTTAGGTACCTCATCGTGGAACAGGAATGAAACTGAGACTGCTTCACATCAGTACCCGTACCATATACATATTTTATCAAATTTTTTCTGGGGTTCCAACAAATAAAACATTCTTTAATTGTACCAGGAAGAGTTATTTTATTCCAACAATTTTGTATATTTGTATAGAAAGTGTTAATGTTCCCAAACTGTTCTTGCCATATTTTCAGGCACAGACGGTGGGGCTCCCAGTGACCGTGCACTCACCGAACATGAGGCTGATGCGGTCCGCTCTCCTCCCTCAGGCGTCCAATATAGAGGCCTTTTCATTCCCAGCGTCTGGCTGCCCGGCGGAAGCAGCGTTTATGGAAGAAGAGTGTGTCGACACGCCAAAGGTACAGACGTGTTTGAAAGACCCTGAGTGTGCTGGTTGGCCAGGCGCGCACTTTGGTCCTCAAGTGTTGTACTTTGGCTTTGTTGACCTTTGTCATTTCCTCAAGTCACTCAGGAGTGACTTGTTTTTGTGCAGAAGACCTGAGAGAAATATCCAGGCTAAACTTGGCTCTCATCGTCATCTTATCGTTATGGCTGTTGCGTAACTCGTCAGACCTTATACATACTTTCCAAAATCCTTCTTTCCCTTCCCTCTTCAAGTTTCTAGATCCCTCATAGGTGTGGGATTTAAAAAAAAAAATTGTAATTCTGAAAACAAAAATGGAATTTTTGTGCTGAGTTGGGCTTTCTATGTTATTGTTGCCTTTTTTCTGCGCATGTGCTGCAGCTATGAAGTGATGGGCCGCCTTTTTTGGTTCAATTTTTTTAAGATTTTATTAACCTGAGAGAGAGAAAGAGAGTGCGCACAAGCAGGGGGAGGGGCAGAAGGAGAAGCAGGCTCCCTGCTGAGCAGGGAGCCCGGAATCATGACCTGAGCCGAAGGCACACGACTGAGCACCCAGGCATCCCAGTTCAGTGTTTTTGTTTTGTTTTGGTTTGGTTTTTTGTCCAGTTTGAGTATACATAAAGGAGATAAGTTTATCCTTGTGTACTGCATGAAGTTGGCTTCTAATACATAGAAGATGACCGCTTCTCTCATTTAAGGGATGCTTATTAATCCATGTTTTATCTACTTAGCATCAAGCGGTGTCCAGAGGCTCGTATTAATGGGCAGACCTTGGAGTGTGTTCAGAATAGACTCTCTTCTTCACCAGCTGTGTGAACTTGGGTGAGGTGACTGACCGCTTTGAACCTCTGTGTTCTGTAAAATGAGGACACCCAACTCTGTGAGACTCGGGAGGATTAATTGAGATAATGTGTGTGAGGTTCTCGGCATTGTAAACACTCATTATTGGTTTCCTGTCTTTTTAGCCTCTTTAGGTAATAAAAGGATAACTCAGACATGAATTTTGCCTCAAGTTTATAGTCTAGCAGAGGAGACGTGATGGATAACTAAAGACAATGTGCCAGGTGATGAATAAATTGATAAATATCATCAGTCCCTTAAAGAAATATAAATCAAAGTGCTGCAAGCCTGGAAGGAAGCAGGGGAAGTTGCTTTTAGCTGGTTTGATCAGGAAGGTCTGGGTTAACTGTCAGAGCTGGGAATTGAGGGGTGGATGGCATTTTGGTGGAGGGAAAAGTCTGAGCAAGCAAACGTCAGGGAAACTTAGGTCCATCTAAGAGCAGTAGCTCAGTGTGTGTATGAGGAAAAGGGGAGATGAAGGGGAGTTGGTTGAAGTAAAGATAAATAGCTTCGCTTTGAATGGCAAGCCCAAGAATGTAGGCTTTGTCTCTGGGCTGCAGTCCTCAGCGGAGGAATGTATTCCAGTATCATCAAGAGAGGGTTTCACAGGGACTTCTTCAGTATAGTAGGAAACAAGTGAAGGTTTTTGGTTAAGGAAGCCCTCAAATCCATGATGTGCTTCAGAAATTAGCCTGGAAGGTCCACAGCCTGCATTGGATGGGGACAGGCACAGTGGAAGCTTAGAGCGGTGTGTCCAGAGGGAAGATGACGAGGGCCTGCACTAGGTTAGCACTCGGGAAACTGCAGAGGAGGGGATGATATAAATGAGATTGTGCAGCTAGAATTGATAGAATATTAGGGTCCAGAGGAACAAAGTCCAAACTCATACCAGTATTTTAAGCCTAGATGATTGGGAGGGTAAGTGAAACAGGGAGCTCTGGAGGTGGAGCTGATTCAGAGGTTAGGTAATGTGTTTAGCTAAACCGAGGTCAGGGCAGCTTGAGGCCAGGCTGCACTAGCAGGTGTTAGGCTGAGTTGCTGATGGTGAGGAGTTCGTGTCCATGGTCCTGAGGACGAGGCCATTTCCTGTGGACAGTCCGTTTTCTCTGCCTGTGGTTGCCTACAGGTAGTTCAGTCACCTCATCGACTTGTACGTTCTCACCTAGAAATTTAGCTATAAATTGGGACAACATAATTCATTTATTTTTAGGATCTAATTCCTTTGAAAAAAATTAAAATGCATTCTGCCCAAACCTTATCTGTGAGGGCAGCAGGCCTAAAACACAGATTGGGTACTGTCTGCTGTATTATATAGGGCAAGCTATTTTTAAAGCTTGTGATTGTTATCGTAACCAGGAAACAGACAGGAAATGAATGATTTTGTGAAAGATAAAGGCAGTAGCTAGATGGGGCATTTGCATTTGTAGGAAGAGCAGGGCCGCGCTGGACCCGGCCACCCACACTGGCACTCGGCCAGGCCACGCACATCCACTGGGCTTAGCTGTGGACCGTTTCGTTGCCGTCAATAAATGCACGTGCACCAAGCTATCAGAGCTACAGCTCCATTGTTCGTGTCGCTTCACTCGCATTTACCGGGACACCCCCGTTTTGTCTTCTAAAAGATGCTTCCTAAATGAATGCGTTGTTCATTCATTTCTACTCCCAGCTGGTGGTAGGTATTGTCCATCAGAGATTGTGCCTCTCCTTTTCTCCCAGAAGTCTTAAAACGGTCAGTAAAATCCCTTCGGGAGTCTGCATTGAAACATTGGTTTGGGGTTCCTCCAAAACTACCACCTTTCTGAGACAGTCACCCAACTCTGAGCGGAACTAAGACCCCCAAGTGACAGACCATGTGAGGGGGCAGGTGCACAAACCCTGTAGGGACAATCTTTCTCTCTTAAGGGTTTCTTTGAGAATAAGCAGTTTCTTTCCAGTTTTATTGAGAAATAATTGGCATGCATCATTGTGTAAGTTTAAGGTGTACAGTATAATGGTTTGATTTACATACATTGTGAAATGAGTACCACAGTAGGTTCAGCTAACATCCATCTTCTCGTATAGATACAATAAGAAGAAAAGAAAAAAAATTTCCTTTTGATGAGAACTCTTAGGATTTACTGTCTTAAAACTGACCCATCATATAGCATTCAGAGCTGTAGTCATCATGTCATACGTCACATCACCGGTCCTTACTTATCTTATCTCTAGAAGTTTGTGCCTTTTGACCACCTTCCTCCAACTCCCCCTCCCCCTGCCCTCCGCCTCTGGTGACCCCAAGTCTGATCTGTTTCTGTGAGCATGGTTCTGTTCTTCTGGTTTTTTCAATTCCACATCTAAGTGAGATCATACAGTATTGTCTTGCCCTGACTTATTTACCTACCGTAATGCCTTCAAGATCCATCCCTGTTGTTGCAGTGGGAGGATTTGCAGGGTTTTCGTGGCTGAATAACATTCCATTATGTGTATATAGCATGACTTGTTTATCCATTCATCTGTTTGTGGACATCTAGGTTGTTTCCATGTCTTGGCTGTGGTGAATAGTGCCGCTGTG
The DNA here is from genome assembly GCF_004348235.1 of Phoca vitulina. Lineage (NCBI taxonomy): Eukaryota > Metazoa > Chordata > Mammalia > Carnivora > Phocidae > Phoca > Phoca vitulina. The sequence goes on from NW_022589741.1 coordinate 8,490,571, forward strand.
AACACAGCCGTGCACATACCTTTCTGAGTTAGTGTCTTCATTTCCTTTGGATATAGGAATAATGCGTTTTATACACACACACACACACACGTTTTAGTCACTTTTAACATTGTATTAGAAATTATAGGGGCGCCTGGATGGCTCAGTCATTAAGCGTCTGCCTTCAGCTCAGGTCATGATCCCAGGGTCCTGGGATCGAGCCCCGCGTCGGGCTCCCTGCTCGGCGGGAAGCCTGCTTCTCCCTCTCCTTCTCCCCCTGCTTGTGCTCTCTTGCTCTCTCTGTCATATAAATAAATAAAATCTTTAAAAATATATATATATAATAAAAGGGTTTCCCAGGCTCCTTCATAGCTGGGTAGCTGAGCTGGGAAAATAAAAGTGTCCCAGGTCTGTTTCCTCTTAAATAAGAGTAGGTCTGAAAAGGAGATACCTCTAAGGCTTTGTAAAAGGGAGACGATTAACACTTACTTCTGACTTTGAATGTTTAATTTATAATTTAAAAAATAAAACCAGTCAGAATCACACGTGGAAAATTCAGAGAGGGATAAAGAAAAAAATTATTCATAATCCCACTACCCAAAGATAGGCATATTTTGGCATGTTTCCTAAAAGTGAGATTATAGATGGGTGGGTAGGTGAGTGCAGGGTGGCTCAGTCAGTAGGAAGACTTGTTAAAACAAAATTACATTCTATTATATGTAATATCGTATCTTGCTTTTACATAATAGAACATCATGAGCATTTTTCCCCTATCATGAAATCTGAAAGCATAAGTTAACGGCCTAATGTATTGTATTAGATGTACCCTTATTTAATTACTTTTTTTGGACATTAGGTACTTTAATTTTTTGGCATCCTTAAATGTGCTTCAAGTGAATGTCCTTGTGTCTAAATCTTTGACTATACCTCTGATTAATTCCTTAGGATAAATTTCTAGAACTGGGATATCCACGTCTTTCTTCCTCACCTGGTTATCTGTTTCTTTTAATTTTCCTCAAGGTGGTAAAAAATGTTTTAAAAGAAAATGGCATCATTTTATTCTCCTGCCTTTAAAATTTTTGTTGTTATAAAGCATTCTCTTTGGGCAAGAAATAATAGAGATATGATATGTTAGTTAATCCTCCCAAACAACCCCTGGACACGTGAGAGAAATTGAGCTTTCCAGAAGTGGAACAGCTCGCTGAGAGGTGCTGGAGCTGAGGTTTGAGCCCGCACTTCCTCAGTACGTGCCCGGCTTGCCCGGCACTGAGGATACAAGTGCAGTAAGACACATTCGTAGCCTCCAAGCTCGCTGGCTGAGACGCGCACTGGCCTACCATCTTAGTCTGCTCAGGCCACCACTAACAAAATACCATAAGCTGGGGGGGTTAAGCAACAGAAATACATTTTCTCACAGTTCTGGAAGCTAAAAATTGAAGATCGAGATGAAGGTTCTGACCAGTTTTGTTTCTGGTGAAGACACTCTTCCTGGCTTGTAGAGGACTACTTTCTCTCTCCCTCCTCCCGTGGCTTCTCCTCTCTGCTCACATGGGGAGGGAGAGTGAGCGCGAGCAAGAGCACACACGTGGGAGCTTCTTGATATCTTTTCTTATAAGGACACTGATCATCCCAGGTCGGGGCCCCAGCCTTGTAATCCTAGTTTTAACTACTCCTCCTTAGAGGCTGTGTCTCGAGATACAGTCACCCTGCGGATTAGGGTTTCCATATATGAATCTGGTGGTGGAGGAGGTGTGGGGTGAGAGATGGGGGTCGAGACACACACATTCAATCCATAACAGTCTACCAGTCTTTTGTGCTAGAATCTTGTATTTTGTGGTAGACTCGGGTGTTAATCAACTAACAGCAGAGTTTCTCAGAGTTTGACTTCATGTGTATTGCCTATTGGAGTGAGGTCTCTTACTAGAAGTGATTGAGGGGCACCTGGGTGGCTCAGTCGGTTGAGTGTCCAACTCCTGATTCCAGCTCAGGTCATGCTCTCAGGGTCATGAGATCAAGCCCCGCGTTGGGCTCTGTGCTCAGCAGGGAGTCTTCTTGGGATTCTCTCTCCCTCTCTCTGCCCACCCCACCCCCCACCCCACGCTCACACTCTCTCTTTAAAAAAAACGATCAGTTGAGCTTTAAGGAAAGACAAAAACAATGTATTGTAAAATGTCCATTTCACCCATGTATCTTGAAGTCCTGTAATTTACAGTCAGCCTAGATTATTTCCTAGAGCAAAAGATCTTATTTCTAGGAGCTTAAGTCACATGGGTAGATCAGCCTAATATTTCAGTCACAAAATCCTAGGGCTGAATTTGTTCTATCAAGACCCTGGATAAATTGGCAGGCAAGGGTGGCATGACTATCACCTATTTCAGGAAATGAACTTACAGCTGAAGGTGTTCACACCTATTAACTATGTATGAGTGGGGGCCCCCCACAGTGCTTTCTGATTTAATCATCATCAAACAGCATCTGAAAAACCAAAACCAGATCATTGTTTCCCAGGATGAAATTGAATTCAGCAGACGTTTTTAAATGAAAGACATCATTCCTGTTACAGTCTAGAGGAGGAGATAATTTATAAATAAGCAGAGAATTTAAGAAAAGAATGTAAATTTAGGGGAACTGTAAGGTCTTTTGAGTACTCCAAAAAAGATGACTATTCTCTATTAAGAAAAAAATAACCTGGTTGTAAGGCTATACTGTAAGAAGTATCTAATAAAATTTTGACAGCCTATAGAAGTGTAAAGATGCAGGGTGCCTGGGTGGCTCAGTCAGTTAAGTGTCTGCCTTCGGCTCAGGTCGTGATCCCGGGGTCCTGGGATTAAGTCTTGGCATCGGACTCCCTACTCAGTGGGGAGCATGCTTCTCCCTCTCCCTCTGCCACTCCCTCTGCTTGTGCTCTCTCCCTCTCTCTCAAATAAATAAATAACATCTTAAAAAAAAGTGTGAAGATGCTTAGTATATATTTACTCAATACCAGTCTTCTTTCTGTTGCTTTATTCATTTCTAAATCATCCTTGGGGGGGGCACCTGGGTGGCTCAGTCGTCGTTAGGCGTCTGCCTTCGGCTCGAGTCATGACTCCGGGGTCCCAGGGTCCTGGGATCGAGCCCCACATCAGGCTCCCTGCTCAGCGGAGAGTCTGCTTCTCCCTCTCCTTTTCCCCCTGCTTGTGTTCCCTCTCTCACTGTCTCTCTCTCTCTCTCTCTCTGTGTCAAATAAATAAAATCTTCTAACAGTCAGTCAATCACTCACTCACTCATCCTTGGCTATTCTTAGAAAACTGTATTAGTAGATAGTTAAGGAACCTACAGGTATGAAGCTAAGTTCCCCGAGAGCCATTCTTTCCTACAACTACTGAGTGTCCAGACAGGGGACGCCTACCTAGGGAAGGGCCAAGGGGAACATGAGAGTCACTGGCCAGATTTCAGAATTTTTGTTTCTGGTGCCATATGGGGAAGATTGGTCTTGGTGTAGGAAGAAAGCATTTGCCACTCTTCCTGTTAAATGTGCACTTGTCACTTTAAAACCCTGTCATGCGTTAGTCACCTTATCCAAGTGGTGGCTGCAGCCCCAGAACAGTTTTTATGGACTAACCATCCCCTCCCCCAAGCAAACAAAGCCCTGAGTCACCCACAGTCTCCCTCTCCAAATAAAGGGCCTTGCAATGCCTTCAGATTGGTTGCCATTAGAGGAAAGTTTTTCCTGTGCCTGGCACTGGGGTGCCCCACGTCACCTCTCACATACATGAGCTTCTCGTGCTTCCAAAGGAAAGAACAGCTCTACCCAGTGTGTTCCCAGTGAGAGCACCACGGCGAGCCCTGCGTCCTATGACTGGCTGGCCCTGCGCAGCTGTTCCTAGGAGAAAACGGATTGATTTCCACGGGAGAATAGTTACGGTAATGAAGTAAACGATTGCCTCCTCGCTGGGGCTCTTACCAGCCAGGAGAACTCGAAGCCACAGCGCCCCTTTGTCTGCTGGTTCTGCCTGCAGTAGGTGGTTCGTTTGGCAGAGGAGGGCAGAGTTCTCGCTCGCTCGGGAGCTGTGCTGAGCTCACCCTGTGGGATGGGAGCTATAGATACTGTGTGTATTGCTGGAGGAGAGAATTCAGTGCACTGGTGCTCATTAACCTCTGCTGGAATTTTGGGGCTGTGAGTCATTTGTTGTTCTATAATGGAAGACTTTGGCTGTTTGCCATTTCAATTTTTTTTCACTCCCTTTTGCGGTATCAGTCTGTCTTTAAAGAATTCTTTTTTCCATTCCCCAGGCACAGAGAACCAATTAAAGACTAAATCAAATAGGCAGGTACTTAAATTATGAACAAAGTATGTCTAGAACCTTCCAGAATGTTTTGTGGTTGAAAATTAGAAGAATGCTAGTGGCTACTCTTTTTTCTTAGCTATGAGCCATGCAGGTTTTTTTGTTTTTTTATCTCATCCTCCCCCTCATCATTTCCCTTACTTAAGAAAAGTAATAATAACTGGTAGGCCTCAAACTCATATATCCCTGTTCATCTGGAAACCACTAAAAAATTGTTTATTGTACTAATGATGACTCAGAGAGACGTGGGAGGCAGTGCCGGTGTGGGTCATGCAGGGCTTCTGTCTCTGCGAGCTGCAGTGGACTTGCCTTAACTTCTAATCTACATGTTGTCGCTAGTAACAAATATGCACATTTTTAATATTTTACTTAATTTCTAGTTTGCCACAAGTCTTGACATTTTTCCCTGTGTGGGTTTTTTTTAACGTCTCAGCAGAACAGCAGCTGACAGTTTCCTCTCTCACTGACGTTCAGGTAAACGGCTGTCTGCTGGACCCCGTGCCCCCTGTCCTGGTGAGGAAGGGGTGCCAGTCGCTGCCCAGCAACATGATGGAGACCTCCATCGATGAGGGGCTGGAGGCGGAGGGAGAGGCTGAGGAAGACCCCAGTCAGGCCTTCGATGCGTTCCAGGCCACACGCAGTGGGCAGAGGCGGCATACTCTCTCAGAAGTGACCAATCAGCTGGTCGTGGTGCCTGCTTCAGGTAGGAGACCCAGTAAGCCCCGGATTGAGTCTTCACAGCACAGACCCCCGCTCCAGTCTCCAAGAAGTAGTCGTGCCGCCACTTCTTAGAATGCCGCCTACGTCTTACTCCTTTACGGACCACGTTCAGCAAGCTATAGGATTAGGTCTGCTCAGCAGCCACCAAAGATTAAAATGAAATAGCTCTGAGCCGGCTCCCCCACCTGCCAAGATCCATCTGAAGTGCCGTGTGATCCACCAAGAACTCTGGCTGCTTTGGAGTGGCAGAGATCTTACGGGCACAGTTTACCCCACTAGATTTACTCGAAGCTGATTAAATTGACATGTAAAACGTTTCTGGAAAGGTGTTTTGGTTGAAGATTGGAGATTAAGGAGGTCGTAGCTGTGCAAACTCAGGCTCGGTATGCTGTGTAGCCCACGTTGTTTGCTGCTGGTCTTATCTCTTTTGGTTTTTTTGGTTTGGTTTTTTCTCTCTCTTAAAGGGAAAATTTTCTCCATGAGTGACAACCCCTCCCTTGACAGTGTGGACTCTGAGTATGATATGGGGTCTGTTCAGAGGGACCTGAACTTTCTGGAGGACAACCCTTCCCTTAAGGACCTCATGTTAGCCAATCAGCCCTCCCCACGCATGACGTCTCCCTTCATCAGCCTGAGACCTGCCAACCCAGCCATGCAGGCTTTGAGCTCCCAGAAGCGAGAGGCCCACAACAGGTCGCCAGTGAGCTTCAGAGAGGGCCGCAGGGCGTCGGACACCTCCCTCACCCAAGGTGACTGGCCGCTCTCTCTCGTGGCTCGGAAAACTCTCCTGTTGTAGGGCCTGAGGGGGGTTGTGGCCATGTTGGTTTCACACCTCTGGTCACTGAAAGGCCTTGTGTTTTATTTAAACTGTTTGGTCATTGTTCTCTGCTTCAGGAATTGTGGCATTTAGACAACATCTTCAGAATCTGGCCAGAACCAAAGGAATCCTAGAGCTGAACAAAGTGCAGCTACTGTATGAGCAGATAGGACCAGAGGCAGACCCTGACTCGTCACCCGCTGCTCCTCAGCTCCAGGACCTCGCCGGCAGTTGCCCTCAGGTTGGTGCTCCGGGCCCTCCCACAGGGCCTCCGTGAGTATGAGGCATGACGTTGTCCTGAAGGAGTGTCATGTCACTTCAAGGACTGACTGGAGTCCCAGAGCAAACAGGTCATTTTGGAGAGCTCACAGCCTGGAAGCTCTCCTGTCGCTGCCACCTGCCACTCACAGGTTAGACCCATCCACACTGGTCCCAGGTGATCAGTACCATAAGGGGGTGGAGACGCTCTCAAGCTGTGGTTGGTTCATAGGGCAGATTTTACATGAGTGACTTCTTTATAATGTCATTGAACTCCCCTCCTCCCAGCACACACACAAATTAAAAATAGTAACATAAATGCAAAGCTCATTGCCATTAGTTTTGATGTGATAGCACTTGATTACATATTATAAGTGGATTAGTTATGCTAAAAATGACCCAGAAATACTGCTGTTTATCCAAGACATTTTATTTTGAGCCTATTTCAGTGCATCAGGGATATCCTAGCATCTGATGCCCCCATGAAGGTCATGGCCTCCTTTGCTGCAGTGCTGACTAGGTAATCGTTCACTGCAGAGTAACCCTCAGCCTACTAGTTACGTGAAAAGCTTTGGGTGTTAGGTCTTACAGAGTTGGAGTTCCTCTTGGACATTTGCCAAGGTGCTTAAACAAAGAATTGAAACTTTCTGCCACATGGAGAATTGAAAATGTTTTCACCCCCTTGCTCCTCAGGACGAGGTTTCTCAGCCGCAGCAGGCGGTCCCCGCTGTGCCCAGCAGTGTGCGTCCTCAGCTCTCCCCACGCCAGAGCCTGGAAGCCCAGTATCTGCAGCAGAGACTCCAGGTGGGACCCTTCCCCTTGTTACTCCAGCTCACGGGGCTTGTCTAGAATTTGCTTTTCTGCACAGCAGAAACCTGTTTTGCTTGGTAATTTTTTAGGGTAGCTGCTTTTTTCCCTATAAGCAGGTAGCTTTGACTCTGGATTTGTAGTTTCTAAAAACATGTTCAGACTTAGCCTTATGCTTATGTTGGCAGCGGAACAGGATTTATCCTCAGGTCCCAGGAAAGGAGAATGCCACTGGTAGGAAGGAGAAACCCGGTTTCTATGCCTCTAATGTTATGCCTATTAGTGAATAATAAATAAAATGGAAATCTCAAGCCAACAAATTTTAATATCAGCTCTCTACATTAATGCCTGAAAATCTTTAAAAATCATACACATCATTCAGTGGGCGCTGTGGCCTTTGCTGTCAAGATTTAACTCCACTCTTTCTCATTGTGTTTCATCGTTCTGAGCCTTGTAGTTCTAGAGGACTCTGAGAAATGGAAAAACGGACGCTGGTCCAAGTTGGGGCAGCGCAGGCCCGCTAATCCAGTGCTGTTGGGCCTCAGGGAGCGGGGGTCCACGCCCTCACCCTGCGCAGATTCGGGAGGACACAGTTGGCCTCGTCCTCCAGGCAAACAGGACAGTCCAGTGACCGCATCCTAGATGACATCATATTGTCATGCTCATATTCTTTTTCTATTCTTCCAGAAGCCCAGCCTTCTGTCAAAAGCCCAGAACACCTGTCAGCTTTATTGTAAAGAACCACCACGGAGCCTCGAACAGCAGCTGCAGGAACATAGGTGAGAGAGGGTCCCTTTCTTTGTTGAAGACTTCAGGACGCTGGATGTGTTGTCCTCCCCCCCCCCCCCCACGCAACCCCCAGCATTTGCTTCTACTGCGACACAGGTTTCAAGACATGATCACTGGTGCAGATAGTCCCGTGTCCTCGGGAGATGGGCCTGGCAGGATATGGCAGGCCTGCGTTTGCTTTGTTTTCTTTCCCTTCTAGTGCTTCCCTTTGGGTTATGAATAGACCTAAGCTTTCAGAGTCCGTGACCTACAGCAGTGTAAGTGGGTTCCACTGCAGAGAGGGCCTCCGTCATCTCTTGCAGTAATTCGTGTCCTCACGCCTCACTAGGAGAAGCAGCTTGGCCGATGTAGAATTACCCTAAGCCACCCCCAGAGGCCAGGCATTACCCCACTTTAAAACACTCCAGATGGGAAATCAGCCTCTCACTTCATAGGGAGAAAAACTCAGTCTTAGAGAAAATGAATTAGTGTTCAGTGTGGCACTGAGGGATCCGTCAGAACTGGGGGACAAATGTCAGGGCTACAAAACCAGACACAGCTGGTTCCTACCCCCGTTTTTTTGGGGGGGGTTGGTTTTTTTGTTTTGTTTTGTTTTCTGCGGAAAAGAGAAGTGGGAGGACTGATCCTGGATTTATATAAAATTGCCATCACTGAGGAAGATTTGAAATTCTTTCTTTTGCTATTGCCAATTTAGACTCCAACAGAAGCGACTCTTTCTCCAGAAACAGTCTCAGCTGCAGGCGTACTTTAATCAGATGCAGATAGCAGAGAGCTCGTACCCGCCGCCGAGTCAGCAGCTGCCCCTGCCCCGCCAGGAGACAGCCACGCCGTCCCCGCAGCCCCCGCCTTTCAGCCTGCCCCAGCCCCTGAGCCCCGTCCTGGAGCCCGCTTCCGAGCAAATGCAGTACAGCCCCTTCCTCAGCCAGTACCAGGAGATGCGGCTGCAGCCCCTGCCCTCTGCACCCCGTCCCCGGGCTCCTCCACCGCCCCCGCCGCCGCCCCCTGCGCAACAGGCAGGAGCCGCCCCGACCCCCTTACCGTTCTCCTATCAGACTTGCGAGCTGTCAGGGGCTGCCTCCCCGGAGCCAGACTACCCCCCTCCCTGCCAGTACCCCATGGATGGAGCCCCGCAGAGCGGCCTAGCAGCGCAGGACTGTCCCCGGAGCTCAGGACTGCAGGAGGCCCCCTCCAGCTACGACCCTCTAGCCCTCTCAGAGTTCCCCGGACTCTTCGATTGTGAAATGCTGGAGGCTGTGGACCCACAGCACAGTGGCTACGTCCTGGTAAATTAACCTCAGCACAGGAAGTGAGGCGGGTCAAGTGAAGGAAGAATGTCTATTTCTATTTTTATTCCAGCCTTTTAAATTTAAAGCTTATTTTCCTGCCCTCTCCCAACTGGAGAAAAAGTTAAGTTGCCCAACTGGAATCAGAGGGCCTGGCCAGGCGCATGTCGCTTTCTCCTGGCTCTGTCCCACCACCGTCTTCTGGGGCAAGTGCCGGAGTGTAGTGGTAGCTGAGGCTCATGCCCTTACGTCAAGTGGAGCCAGCTCTCATGGGAGGACTGACAGATGTTTTTGTAAGAAGACATGCGGCCCTAGGTTTTCTGTAGAACGACGCTAATTCGTTATCGAGGGAAACCTTGGTGGAAGCAGGAAAAACTGTGCCATTAGATGTGGGCAGAACAACACAACACTAGATTTTTCACTGAAGCCAAGCAACAGCACGTTCTGTTAGGCAAGGCAAGAATATGTAATGGACTTTGATGCACAGGAAGTAAAGGAAAAGTTGCGCTTGGTCACGGAGTCCTGAGCTTGAAGCTGCAGGTTGTCTCCGAGACCACTGCAACGACGTGGAACGTGAGCTTTGTTTCAGGGGTCACGAAGCCACAGCTGGCACTGACCCCTGAGACGGGCAGTCGTCCCCACCTGGGAGCAGTGGCACCCCTTTTCTGAAGGTTCCCAGGGTGCAGAGTGGACTCGGGGCTCCAGCGCTGTCACCTGTGGAACCGCGAGACCCAGCGCAGCAGAGGCGGGGGGCGGGGGGGGGCAACGAGCCGCGAGGAGCCCTCGGGGGCAGCAGCTCTGGGCCCAGGGAAGACGGGCTGTCCCTGCTCAGTCTTTGGTGTAGACTGCTGGTCTGGGGCGGTTGGTCTCCAGAGGACCTAGCGTCTCTTTTAAAATGGAATAACTACTTTGACTTTACACTCTATGTTGCTGGTAGTTTATTGAGCTTTGTAAATTTGGACAGTTTCATATAGGGCTTAGGAACTTCAAGGACAAGAAACATGAACTTTGATCTCCCATGTGAAGTGGTAGTGCTGTGCCTTTTTTCCCCCAGATCATGCTTTAATTCTTTCTTTTCTGTAGAAACCAACAGTTTTCCATTTATGTCAATGCTAAATCCAAAGTTACTTCGGAGTTTGTTTTCCACCGTGTGGGAATCGCATTCTTAATTTCCTTAAAAGTTCTGACTTGTAACGAAACGTTCAAGTATTACAGCAATATTTAAAACCACAAATGTGTTAACCATCTAGCAGATCATCTGCCAGACACGTTCTATGACTAGTGAAAACGTAACCTTAACCCTTCCAATTCTCTCATGAGAGTAAAAGCTAGATGCACCAGCTAGTTAACCGTATACCTAGAAGTAACAACCTGTCGCTTGGACAGCAACATCCCAATGTTACAACCCAGTGTTATTGACAAAGACTGTCGTTTCTGTCCTGTAGAATGGCTTGTCCTATCAGCAGATGAATGCGCTAAGCACAAAGCATCACAAAGCACAAAGAAGAGAGACACTACACTGATGCTGCATCTAGAAACACCTTTAAGTTGCCTTTCCTCGTTGTAGTGGGTGTCCAGGCAGGTGAGAAGCGTGCCCCATCCCCTCCCAGCGTGGGTGATGTGAGCAGTCCTTGTGCGGGCTCTGCTGGGGTGAAGCGTCCAGGCGTTAGCGAGAGAGGGTGCCCATGGAGGACTGTCGTTTTTGTGATGTAACAACTCATGAAAATCCAGTAGGAATGAATTCTGTTCCTTCTGTGGATTGTTTATTCCTCCTCATGCTTAGGATTGATGATTTCATGAAATAGAGAACATTTAAGCGATCCTTTCATTAAGATCTCTAATCTGTTTTCAGTCTTTGCAAAATAAGCCAGTTATGAAATAGGGCTTGATTTGTTTAGACTAAAGGATATTTTTCCAAAATATAGTACAGAGGCGCTGTCATGTTTATGAAATTAAAATGCCTTCCAGCCTGAAACTGGGGCAGCAGGAGTGGCACTTACAGGCTGCCACCGAGGCCTGCCTCCCTCTCCCGCCCCAGCCAGGAGCCCCAAGCCCGGGAACCCCCGGAGCGGTGCGGCCGACGGCGGGCAGGCCCAGCGCACGGCGGGAGAGGCAGCTGGTGCTTGGAGGGCCGAGAGCTGCACGCGGGGAAGGTCCCCGCAGGGGCCCGGTGCGGGGGCCCTGCTGCCGAGCATGAGCCGCCCTCCGGACCTGTGGCGTAAGCTATTTGCTGTTCTCCTTTCAAGCAGAAATCAATAAATTCCGTAATGATCCGTCTTTACTGAAATGTCAGCTGGTGAGATCAGGAGACTGGTGACGGTCGGTCAAGTGTGCTCCCAGCCCCGTGGGATCGCCTCCATGGCTCTGTCCCCTGACCGGCGCCCTCCGGCCACTTCTGAGTGGCTTCCCCACACACTAAAACAACACTAAGAAGGCTTCGTACCGCTCTTTTTATGAGAGGCTACTTTGAAATAAGGACTTTCTTTCCCGGTTGTTTCACGTTAGCGTGTCTACACTACTGTATAGTAATCTTTCGCTTTATTATCTTGTAAACCAGGCTCCTCTGAAGAGACTTGGGGGAGATGAACGGGAGGTAAAAATTTCATTCGGCAAGAAGTGCAATATGTGTGGTACTTTATTTTTTATGTTCTTTTTTTAATCCAGGGGTATTAGTCTCTGCTTTGGGAAAAATGCACTAGTTCTGCAATTTCCAGTTGGGCAAGTGTGTCTCTAGTATTTACATGCAGCTGATGTGCTGGTCCCTGTAAGGCAAGTAGAGCGCGTCACCACGACAGACGGGGTGTGTTCGCTTGTGAAGTCCCCGGGGAGCTACGCTGGCCAGCCACCCCCCGCCCTTGTCCACTTAAAGACAGCCGTCTGCGGCCCGTGGGGGAGGACGAGGACAGGGCGCTAAAGGACGCTGTTCTGATAGGAGCCAAACCCCTTCCCTTCCCTGCCCTCATCAAACTTTGCTCCCAGGAAGGAGAAAGTCGACTCCCCCTCTTGCTCAGAAATAAAGACCTGCCAGGTGCTTAAGCTGTTCCCTGAGTCCCTCGGGCGCCACTGGTCTGCCCCCACATCTGAGAAGGAGGGCCTGTGCCGTTGTGGGGTGGGAGCGGGCCACCCTCCTTCCTGCCAACTACGGGCCTCTCCCCCCAGCTCTGCCCCCGAAGAGGCACCCAAGAGGGGAGAACGCCTGGAGTCGGCAAGAAGGGGGGCTGCTCTGCTAGGCAGCGCCAGGTGACTCGGGGGTGCGGGCCTGCCCGCGGGGCTCTGGGTCACGTTCAGAAGCCTGTCAACACTTACACCTCAGCACCCTTTCGGTTTAAAGGAAACGCATCCTCCAGCTCTCTGCCACATTCCTCCTCCTCTAGAGACAATACAGAGGGTGCTCAGGCAGCCCTGGCCCCGGGGAGCAGTTGTGGGACCCCCGTGCGGGGGGCTTACCTTGGCCGCGTCTGTACCCCTGAACCAGGCCGCCTCTACTGCCTCCTCGGAAAGCACCCGAGCCGCTCGCTCTCTGTGCGCCTAGACATCAAAGGGACAAGCTGGAGAACAGGTAGTAAGCTGGAGTCATTGCCTAGGCGGGGGTCTGATGGCTGTGCTGCTTCGGGAAATGTTAACAACTTACCTTCAGAGTGGTGTGTGGGAGATGAGGGCAGTTACCTGCCTCTGTTTCAGAACTGGACAAAGAGTCTTTAAATGTATGTGTCCCCTCTGACAGGTGCAGTGGTGTGGGCCTGCCTGCCCGGGGGGGCCCCCCGGGGGGGGGGGCGGTCACTGACCACAGAGCGCCCCCCTCTGGGCCGGCTGCGGCAGCGCAGGGGCCGGGGGGGGGCGTTTCAGCTCCCGCCCGCGTCAGCCTGCCGGTCTGCAAGGAGCAACCGCTCGTATTTGTACAGTAATTCACCAAACATTTCACAAGGAATCTAAGCATCATGACGATTCTGTGGAATTAGCGGGACACATCCAGTCCTCACTGCTTCCAGCTGAGGACACCAAAGCTCGCGGGAGTTTAGGTGAGCCGGCGGAGGGCAGAGCCTGCGGGAGGAGCTGGGGCGGCTCGGGGGTTCCTGGCTTCTCCCTGGGCGCTCTTTCCCCTCACTAGCATCTGACTCTCTTCACGAGCCAACAGCTATATCAACAAAGCCCCCAGCTTAAGTAAGCACGGGGTGGCTGGGACTCCGTCCCCACAACCATAGTCTCCCCTTGGCAGCTGCCTGGCTTTGGGGGAGGAAGAGGTGCCCCCAGGCGGCCGTGCAGGAACAGGCTCAAGAGACACAGACCGCACGGACCGCCCTCCTTGCAGGGTCCAGTCAAGTACAGAAGCCTAGGCTCACACGCAGGTCTAGTTTCTCCCAGGCACACAACATAGTAGTTTCCTAGAGGAGCCTATGGGGGCAGGGCACACCCCTCCTTGACTGCAAAGGGGCCGAACTGCAGGGCTTTGGCTCGGTGCTGTAGGCCCACAGACCCAGCCCCACGAAAGGAGGCCCTGGGAGAAGAATCAGGAAGGAGCCTGGCCTGCAGGAGGGGTGTAACGTTTCTCTCCAGTCAAGGTCCATCAAATATGAGTGCCGATTGGACACTTCTAGAGATAAAACAATTCACATACTTGGATTGAATACTCTGTCTTCTCAGAGGCAAAGTGGGTGGGTACAGGGGCACTATAAAAATAGAAATACAAAAGAACATCCTGGAAAAATAGGACCCCCGACTGGAATTCTCTGTTCCTCGAGCAAGTAGAGTGAACTCAGACCCGCCTCTGGCTGGGGGGGGGGGGGGGGGGG
>NW_022589741.1:8504438-8588049 GCF_004348235.1 Phoca vitulina
AACGGCTCGCCGCCCGGGCGGCGGCGCTCTACACGCGGGGGGTGCGGGTGGCACTGGGGGTGGGGGGGGGGGGGGGGGGGGGGGGGGGGGGGCTATCCGGTTCAAGGTTTGGTCAGTCAAGGAAATCCAAGTGGCCAAGCCTTCCCACTGCTGATGGTGAAAGAAACCTGCCTCCACCAAAATCTCTGGAGGGAAAAGCAGAAGAAAAGGTTTGCTTCTCTTTGGGGACTGTAATTTAAGAAATAAAAGTGATTGAGATATTTGCACTTTGTAGAAAGGGCAAGATTATTTGCTTATTTCTGAAAGGAGGAGGGTGGTCTTTACTGGATATTTGGTTTGTGAAAGTTACTTTTGATAAAAATCTGATTGTAGTTATTTTTTTCCGTGTGGTTTTTTTTAATTACTAAGAAAAGGTGAGTTTGATAGTTTGGTATTTTGAGTGCAAATCATAATAGCTCCAATGTGAAAACAAAATCAAAATGGACCCTGTCCCTCAATGTTAGAAAATTACCTAAAATGCAGTTTCATAAATGATCTTTGTTACCAAATGGTAATTTACATGGGGCAGTGTTCTGCAAGGAAAATGTACTGTTTTTATGTTTCCAACCTAAAACTGAATTAAAATAAAAACAACTTGTTTTCTAAGAGCCTGGGTGCTATGAATGTCAGAGGAGACGGGGCCTTTACCTCATCAGGTCGTGAGTGGACTCCTTAAAGTATGGAAGGTGGCTGTGTTCCCTGAGCCCTGGTGCTCATTTCAGGCTACAGAGAGGACAGTGGATAATATGTTCTCATTGACGTCAGCAGGGTAAACGATACCTCGCCCAGAAATCGCCTGAGTGCATGTGGGGCGCCGCACAAGCCTGCACGCGGACGAGGCGCGGGCCGGGCGCTGCCTGCTGCCGTGTCCTCAGGGACCTAGTCCGCCCGTAAGGCCTCCGGAGCAGGAAGAGGGGCTCCCCAAGTTCAAGCCAGCTACAGAGCAAGGGGTGGAACTGGAGGCCAGCAAGACACTGCTCCTTATTCCTAATGGCACAGCCCGAGGGCCTGCGGAAGGCCTCGACCCTCCCCCGGCGTGCACACACGGCGGCCCCCGGGACAGGCACCTGCTCGGCGCCCTCAGGGGCTGGAGAACCCAGGAGGCGTGAGAGGCCACTCTCCGACGCTCGGACTTGTCCTAGTGCCACACCCTGAGGGGACGGGCAGGATGAAATCCTGCTTTCTGGCCGCGAGTTCAACGGAGATCTGGTTTCACTCAGACCATTCGGTTGAGCCGAGGCTGTAGAACCGAGACCGCTCCCAGACAGGGATCATCCGCTGGTGCAGGGGGTGGTCAAGGGCAGGAAGCGAGCAGAGCCCTCAGCACTGACCTGCGCTGCCCAGCACCACGCACAGGTGCTCAGTCCTGCCCCCAAAAGACTGGTACCCGTTGGGTGACCCAAGAACTGAGTTTCAACTGCCTCTTTTTGTAAGGAAAGCACTCAATTTCAGTAATGATGTTTTACGGACTTTTCCCTTTCCCACCAAATTTCTCCATTTTTGTGTTGCCAAAAACAACCCCAGGGTACAGGCCAAAATACCAGACCTGCCAGAAGAGCCTGGCCAAAGCTAGCCAGTCGGGCCCCTGACCTACATTCCCTAGAACATCCTTCCTTTCTGTGGCCTTTGTGAGCCAGAGGCTTGGCCCAGGGAGAGGAGGAGGGGGCCAGGGAGAGCTGAGCCCCAGACCCCGGGCCTCTGCCGGGCCAAGCAGGGCCCAGAACTTGCCCCCACTTCCAGAGGGACACGGTGTCTCCAGCCAACTCCCCAGCTGGCCTCTGTTGCTGCCGGTCCAGGCGCAGTAGGCCCCGCACCCCAAGTCTCTGCTCCTGGCTACCTGCTCCTTCTCGAAGGTAGAATCCACTCACCCTCCCCATCAGGGAGGCTTTGAGAGTTTGACTCAGTCTCTCCTGACTCCCCAAAGACAAGGAGGGAATAATGGGGCCTGAGATGCTGAGAAGGGGCCAGACTGAGAACGGTGACCCTCAGAAGTCAGTCCGTTACCATGCCAGGGCCACCCGCGTAACTGGGAGAGGGGCACAGCTGAATGGAGAAGAGCCCCCGAGGCCTCTCCCAGAAGCACGCCAGGCAGAGGACCCTGAGCTCACAGCCTCCGTTGACTCTTCAGTGGGAGGCCCAAGAACTGCCCTCTAGTCACCAGAGAAACCCAAATGTTTAGCAGGATCCCTGTGCCAGCAGAGGGCCAAAGGGCAAGCAGGTAGCTGGAGGAGGCCCCAGGGATGCAAGGGCCTGGCCAGAACGGGGTCCAGCTTCCCCCAGCCCGCTGCCCCCCCCCCGCCCGGAGCAGCCACCCAGGCCTGAAAGGTCCTCCAGGCAGAGTGGGTCCCACCCATTCCCTTCCAGGGACAGCGGGGGGGTGGGGGGGCAGTAAGGCCCCTCTGACCCGTCCTGGGCCCTGGCACCCCTCCCAGCCCTGCCACGAACCTGAGCACATCCCAGCGCAGGCTCATTGTCCCCAGTGCTAACTTGGGGGCACACCCCAGCTGACAACTCCCAGGTTTACTGTGAGGCTGAAGGGCGGCCTGGCCTGGCGCTGCCCTCCAAGCAGAAAGCCCCAAGGAGATTCCCAGCTCCCCTCGACGGCTCGTCACAATCTCAGCTCTGCCTGCCTTGCTTTCACTTAACTCCCGACCCCACCGTGGATCAGACCACGGCTGTGTGACCCCGATGGGATCTCTGCACAGTTAAGGCCGGCTGCCCTATCCCGAGCACCTGCCCCAGGCTGAGGACCCCCAACTCTGCCCTGGCTTCCTTCCTTCTGTCATGAGTTCTGGGCAGCGCCAGCCACGGGTACCACCAACGGCAGGGCATCCACGAGAAGCCACGTCCCACCCAGAAGGGGGCTTGTGTCACCAACCTCCACCTTTCCGGTCAAGCGCCTGGGCAAAGGGTTGGAGGGCCTGGGGATCTTTCTCGGTCCCCAAAGCCCCACAGTGGAGACGGTGCCAAGAGGAGGCCAGAGCCCAAGGGCACGGCTCCAACTGGCCTCCCTGGGCTCCAGTCCCTGCTGCCTGTCCTCAGCACTCAGGCCTCCTGCAGCCTTTCTGGGCCTCTTCCCTCCAGGTACCCAGAGCCACGCTCCTCAGATGGCCCCCGAGGCCCCCCAGCTGACTCTCAGCAGCGGGCAGGGAGTGGCGGGGGGCAAGGATGGGCAAGGACGCTGGCCCCGGAGCTGTGGGACTTGGGGGGGGGGGCGCGCTAGCGGGAACTGCCTGTCACAGCAAGCGCCGTGTGAGAGCACGAGGACAGACAGATGCCAGAGGCAGAGGCCGGAGAGCCTAGGGGCCCGAATGCCTCGGAGTTTGGGGAAAATAAGGAAAACTGGAAAAAACAAAAAGAAACAAGGACGGAAGCAGCCACGGGCGCAGAAAGGAGAGGCGACTGGGCGCAGGCCGGACGGCCCGACAGAAGGGAGCGGAGGAAGAGGGACCGTTCGGGACGTCCGCGCCTGCAACCATTGTTTATGGATGCTTCGCTTGATTTGGGTCTCCAGACCTGGGCTTGCATGGAGACTGAATGTCCCTCACAGCTGCTCCTTCCTGCAATAACAAGACTGACATCACTGTTGTCAGGGAAATGGTGTTTTGATTAAAATCATGTGACAGCCACTTTGTGATTCAACAAACAAATCCTCTGTTAACCCTCGCCTGGCAGAGGCCTGTGGGCCGCTCCGGCATCCGAGGGCCACCGCAGACCGTCCGGGAGGGCGGCCTCGCCCGCTGCGGTGACCCGGGGGTCGGCCAGGGTGCACGGAGGCAGCCACTGCTCCCCGGCAGGTCCTGCAGGGGTGGGGGCGGGGGGCAGGCGGCCTCGGGAGCACAGACTGCTCTGCAGGCTCCCGGGCTCTCGCCTCGGGGCTGTTCTCTCCCGGACGGAGTGGCGGGCCCAAGGCCCGGGGTGCCCGACGGCTCCCGCGGGGCCCCAACACTGACCGGCCCAGGCCTGGCGGCAGCCCCTCAACCCAACGGGCCCGTGTGCACGGACAGCGCGCGCGGGGTTAAGAATGGTTTCTGGTTTGCACTGGAGGACTTCCTGGCTCGCTCACTTGGCTGCGGCCCCTGACACGCAGGGCTCTGCCTGGCAACGCTCCACTCCCTCACGTCGCACCCTCGGGGCATTTTCCTTCGGTGAGGCAGGCAGGCAAGGCTCCCTGAGTCACGGGGCAGGGGGGTTTTCTGGGTAAAATGATCTGCAGCCTCAGAGGCCTAGCCCGGCCGGGAGACCCCCAGGTAGAAGGGGACTGGCGAGGGGAGGTTCACAACCACCTGAAAAATGGAGCTCCCAGCGCCCGCCGTCCGGGGAAGTGAAGACGAGGGTGATGTGCCAAGTGCGTGACAAGTGTCTGCCCGCGGTTGGCAAGCCCAAGGCCCGAGGACTGGCCGTTAGTGCTGTCTGCACCGCCCGCAGCCGTCCCGGGGCGGCCCGCAGAGCCCGGCAAGTCCGCCACGGGCGGGTCACCTCAACCGGCCCGCGCTCAGCTCAGAGGCGGACGGCGCACTGAATGACACGGCCAGCTGACCCTGAATTTGTAGGAAAACACCTCACACCTTTCTTCCCAAGCAAGGGTGTGGTTTAGGCCTAAAAACACGTAACTCTTACTCATGCTCCTCCGGTGAAGGTATCTCCCCAAAGGCCACGTTGTGGGAAACACAAAGGGCTGGCGGCTCAGGCCTGGGTCGAGGCCCAGAGGCCACTGTGAGCGGCTGTGAGCAACCTTGTCACCCAGCGCCTCCCACGGCGGTGGCCCACACCGGACTCGCTGGCGGCTCAGGCCCTGGGATGAGAGAGCGCAGCCCCACTGGACGGGAGAACATTCTCAGATGAAAGACTGCAGTTTGGGGCCTGGACAACAGGAAAAAGTTCTCATGGCCTCAGTTTACATAAAATGAAGGAAAAGCCACGAAGCTTTAGCAGGCAAGCTTTTCAGTGTTAGAATCTTCACCGAGCAGACCCACTCGAGCAGGTACGAGAATGCCAGCGTCGGCCAAGTCCCCGAAATGCAGCCTGACATCTGCACGAGGCAGCTGAGGGCCTGGGCGCTGCTTTTCTGGATGTAGCGGACGCTGACGCAACACGGGTCTGAGCTGCGTGGGGCCATGACATGCAGATTCTTCCCGTAAATGCAGTACTATGAACGTGTTTCTCTTCCTTAGGACTTTCTTAATCATGTTCTTCTCTCGAGCTGACCTCATTGTAAGAACACAATACAGAACACACGTGCCACACAAAATGTGTGTTCATCGACTGCTCATGTTGTCGGGAAGGCCGCTAGTCAACAAGCTCGCAGTAGTTAAGTTTGGGGGAGTCCGAAGTTCTGTGTGGGTATTCAGCTGTGCGGGGGCGGGAGGGTGGCCCATGCCCCAACCCCTGTGTTGTTCAAGAGTCAACTGTGGCTGTAAGCCACAGAGCCACAGACCACCCTCCTCACGGCCGCAGGGCCGTGGCCAGCACCAGCTTCAGTGAACCAGCAGTTACTCTCAAGTTCGAACCCTCTGCACACCTTCTCCAGAGGGGCATCAGATGGGGCCTCAGACCATTACACGGTGTGACAGAAATGGTTTTGTCCTTGAACGGACAGGGCGACCTGAGCGGAGCCGTAGCAAGTGAGAACGGTCTGTAGTCTCTGAAGTAAGTGCAAACGACCTGCTTCTATAGGTGACCCCTCACCAACCGCCCCTGTCCCCGCGGGGCCTCGCCTGCCGCCCCCAGGGACCACTCTCCCCCCGCGCCGCAGCCCGAGACGGGGCAGGACCCAGGCGTCAGCGGCACTCACCTTCCCGGTGTCCTCTCCAGGCCCTCTGGGTCTCAGGAAGTGGTTCTTGTCAGCCCCCCGAGCGCTGGGCTCCTCACTGGCCTTCGCAGGACAATCTAGCTTCCTCAGCCTTTGAGCCACCGCTGGAGGTAGACGACAGTACGGTAACGTCCCCGACCAGCGCGCGGCCCCCTCCTAAGCCCACCTGCGCTCCCCAGCCAGGACGCCCCCGCTGCTCCGGTACCACCACGGGGGAGCACAGGAACCTACAAGCACGTGGGTCCCTGGGCAGAGAAAGCTGGTTCACCCCAGAACCTTCCTGAAGGTGCCTTTCCCTCGAGCGCCATGGGAAGTGCCACCGCACTGGGCCTTCCCGTGCCAGCAGGGTGCTCCCCATTTCGGTCACTGCCTGCCTGCACAGCCCCAACTGGGCGGAAAAGACCCGGCTCCTTCCAGCACTGGTAATACCAGTTTCAGAGAACTCTGGAGAAAGAAACGACTTGGCTTTTCTACCCAATGAGTAATTAAACTCTTCATCCTCCAGATTTCCATCTCAACTGAACATTATGTAACTTTCTGGAAACAGCAGGTTCACGGAGGCAAGCGGGGAACAGTGAAACCACTGCAGATACAAGGACTGGAGACATGTGAGTGACCAGGAAAGAGGGGCAAGGACACGGATGGAGGCAGGGATGCAAATCAGAGGGAGACCATCACGGAGCCGCAGACCACCGTCACTCAGTCCTTGAAGTGAGGACGCCACTCCCTCCCCGTCCAGGTGTCTAAGCAGAGGAGAGAAGAGGCCCCAAGAGAAGAGCACCGGGAGGAAAATCCTGTGTCAGAGCAATTTACAAGGCAGGACAAAAGCACCCAGCGAGTTTGGCTGCCCCGCCCTCCACCCCTGGGGCGGGGATGCAATCAATGTGGTTTCTGCAAGAAAGCACCAGATCTTCAACTCCTTGGCAACACAGTGACTAATACACACAACTGCACCAAGAAAGCATTGCCGTAGCTTTTGCACTGGCTTGGGATGCAAGGATCTCGGATGCTTGGATAAGACAGCTCGAAGGTCCGGCGGCCGGGCTGAGTCAGGACAGGCTGTCCAGCAAAGACCCCCGGGGCCTTGCATCCCAGTGGCCAAGCTGTGGCATTTCCATGAGCTGAGGGCCATTACTTCAACAAGCCCTCATTAAAAACCACACGTTAACCTGTTTGTTCTTAGGAAACAGGACACATCTTCAGGTTCCTATCTTCTTGGCAGCACAGAGAAAAAAGATCTGGTCTTGGTCTCTTAAACCTGGGACAGGTCAACCGCACACAAAACGTAGAAACACTAAGGTGAATTCCATGGTTGAGGAGACACCTTTATTGGGGTCAGCTTGCGACATATGTCTCTGCTTCACTTCCTCACGGACCAACGGACACCGATGGCAGGGGATGAAAACCCATGGCAATGCACATCCCAGGTCATCGTGCAAACCCCAACGGAACCGTGGCCAGAGCGGGGAGCCTCAGGAAGGACGACCCAAAGCTTGTTTAAGAGTCGCAAAATCCTTCCGTTTTGCCAGTGGGAGCATGAGCTGTAGCGTGGTACCTTCGATGACTTGTTCCTCGCACGCAACACATCAAAGGACAGATTTTAGAGCTTCATTAAACATTTTTATTGAGCACCTGTTATGTACACCAGACACTGATCCAGGTGCTGGCAACAGAGAAGACAGAAGAGACAAAATCCCTGCCCTTACGGAGCTCCTGGAGCAGACACACTAGTGAAACCAAGATGGGAAAACCGATCCATGGCTAATGGGACCGGCATGAGCCAAAGGACAATGCCCCTTGAGTAACAAAAGGGATTCCCTATTGCTTAGAACAGAAAGAGTCGATGAACTCCCTAAGGGGTCACCCAGAAATACAGAGCCTGCTTAGCTCCCAGACCCATGCCTGAGAAAGCCAGGGCTCCTGTCTCCCCTTTATGACTGTCTTAAAGGGACAGGCCACCACTCAGGGCTCCCCAGGGAGTACATGTGAAGTCCAGAAGACATTTAAAAGTCCATCCCAAAGCCAATGGCATTTCCAACCACAGAGTTAAGCAGCAGCTGTGCAAGTCTGTTTCAAGAATCCAGACACCGATCTCTCAGACATGCAATTCACTGAAGGGAACATAACCTGGAGATAGTAAGAAGCAAAAGGAACCACAAAACTAAAATTAAAATGTTTACAGAACAGTTTAAGATCTTAAAACAAGAATGTAGGGAAGTTTTTTTGCGTAGGAATACATTTAATCCTTGGCCCAAAAAGTAATAAAATAGACATTTCCTGTAAGGTAGGCTGGTAGTTTTAAATGCAGGCAGAATACCGTCTGATTTAAAAGGCTCTGTTTCTCTAAGGTAAGACAAACCTGGAAGCATCTGGTCAAACTTGGTTTTATGTAATGATTTCACATACAAAGGTGTACAGCGGTCTGCCGAACTTCACCAAACAGAACAGGGCTCACTGGGCTCACCGAATGAAAGAACCAATTCAAAAACCAAAATGGAAACAAGGAAACCACACAGCAACATACAAGGAGCAAAAAATAAGCTACAATAAAACCTCATTAATTAAAATTCCTTAGGACAAGGCAAGTCTGATTAGGTGAAAAATATGACTAAATCTAAAAGAAAAAATATTTATAGTCTCCATATATACATACATATATATTTCAGAGATAAAGAGTGAAATGAATACATCCAAAAACAGGTATGGCCTACAACGATCCCCATGGAAGGTATTTTAATAAAACCGAAGAGTGATCAGTAACGGGCATGTCACCTGGAAAAGGGTGCTTTTTAAAGAGAGCTTTTTAAAATTACTTCAGTAGTACAGATACAACAGGCTTCCTGACATACTATTAACTGGCTTCAGCAAACCCTTCAGCTTAACTCATTCTCTTAAATTCCAGGAGGAATTAATGAGGTTTTCCCGTAGAAGTAGAACCACAAACATTGCAAGTGCGGAGCATCCGGCATCACCCATCCCGAGACGTCAGTGCCGAAGCCCCCGCACCGCGGACCCGACGGCAAGAGGCGGGAAGCAGAGCCGGGTCAGGAGCAGGAACTCCTCACAATACTCCATCAGCGGTTTCTCTACTCACCCGAAACATGGCAGGGCAACCGTACAGTGAAGCAGTCAAACGACTGCTTATTAGGAGGCACAACATTTTACGTTTCTCGGGGGGCAGAGGGAGGGAGCCAAGTGCTCGTGAATGCAGCCGCGGCGCCGAGCCACCAGCATCCGGGTGGGGCTCAACCCGTGAGCGGCGAGACGCGTCTGACTCCAGGTTTCCGGATGACATGATTGCAGTGGAAATCAAGCAAATAAAAATCAAAACAACCAATACATGAACCCTGAGCTTCCACACTCCCCTTTCATGAGAGACGCCGATGCAGACCATCATTATCCGGGAAAATGTGGCTTTCTATATAGTTACATCTCCACGTGCTCCCCAAATAGAGGGTTTATAACGTAAGTTATTCTAAACCATGTACATTTAACTTTGGAATGATAGACACACACACAGATATACGTAAACATCAAGAGAATCACTCCACTCCCTGTCTGGGTCCAAACCCATCCAGGCTCGGGTGGGAATAGCAAGCGGCCAGGGCCTGATTCAGCAGTGAGATGCAGGAGCCCACCTGGTGCCAGATAAATCAGCAGGAGACAATCAAGACATGACTGTACCAAGTGTCAGGAACTGGTCACCAACAGTAAGAATGCTTTAAATGTAATTATCCCAAAAAAGACGACGAGTAAAAAACAATCCCATTTCATCTTTAGAAAGAATCAAGTCACTGAAATTTGATCTCTTGTAAGCGGCTGCCATCTGCTTGGATGAGGTCTTGAAGGTTTTCCATTTTTTCTCCACCCAGTTTAAGAACACATTGACTAGAAATCTGTGATAAGAATTTAGTAAAGTCTTTTCCCTCCTGTTCCTCATTATGCCAACGCAAGCACTGGAAAATTCCAAACAAAATCAAGTTAGTGGTACAGAAAGTTCATGACCTGTCTATGTGAATGTTAAGTATGACAACAATGATGTGAAAGCATGAGACTGTAGGCTTCTCACTTTGGTCAGTTTCTCTGCCCTGCCAGGCTCATCGAGTTAAACTTTAAAAACTGAAATCCAAACAACAAACTGTTCTTACCCGTGAGAATCTGAATCCTACCCAGCCCTAGACCTGGGACTCACAAAACGGCCTGCTCCATGGTGGGCCAGGAAGGTTCTACCCACAGAGGGGCACGGCGTCCCAGCAGCCCACCGACCCCGCTCCCACACACACACACGGCCCGCCCGCTTCACTCACTCACACCCCGCTAACCAGGGCAAGACACAGAACAGACAAACCCACCACTTATCGCTTCCTGTGCGAAGTACTTGACATCCATGTCCTCGTCTTGACCTAACTTCTGCAGCACGGGCTTCACCTCCCCCTGCAGAGCACTAAAATCCAACAGGATTATCTGAGAGGCAGTCCTCTGGGCCAGATCAATGCTTCAGGGCATACATGTTCTACGGTCATTTGTCAAGTTTAAAATTAAAAAAAATTGTAAATGCTTAGAATATATACCTGACCAGTACTAAATAATTTCTAAACCCTCCAGAGAATGAGCTTCAGACAATGATCTACACGTATACAGAGCTTCGACACAAAACGGCAGCCACACCCCCAAAAATGGTTGTCAAATTACTGCTTCCTCTACACAAACCTTACCGTGGGTCAAGTGAAAACCACTGAACTTAGGTTGTGCTCTTACTCCCCACTACAAGGTAAACATTTAAATCTCCTTCTTAAACAAGACTAATACTGAAATCTTACTCAGTATCTAGAATTGGTCCAATTTTCTGAAGAGATTTCGCCACGTTGAAACGGACATTCGCTACTTGGTCTCCTGCCATTTTCAATACGATGGGCAGCATCTGCTTAGTGGTGATTTCCTGACCACAGGCTTCAGATAGCGCCTTGAGAAAGAATTAAGATGGTACATTTAAAACACTTTTAGGTTTTGTTTTGTTTTTTTAAAAGGTTTCTTAGAATGCACGCGCAAGAGCACACATGGAGGGAGGGGCAGAGGGAGAGAGAGAATCTCAAGCAGATTCTGCACTGAGCCCGGAGCCTGACTCAAGGCTCGATCCCACGACCTCAAGGATCATGACCTGAGCCAAAATCAAAAGTCAGACATTTAACCGACTGAACCACCCAGGCGCCCCTAAAACACTTCTGTGTTTTTAAATATCCCCAAATCCAAAAAGACAAATGAATATTTAAAAAGAAAGTAACTGACCAACAGGAAAATGTTTCTGAGCATCTGAATGAGGGACACGAGATAGCATTCAAAGGATCTCAGAATTAAACCAGAATTCACCACTGACTTGATTACAGATTTTAACATGAATTTAAAAACTGACATTTTCTCTCATCAACTAACTGTCCAAATTAATCAGTATAAGAAACAGATTCCAAACAGAACACATTATATTGTGAATTCAGAAATACAGCCCCAAATAACCGCTTTAGCGCCTAAGCTTAGCAGTAACAGCCGTATGATACTTACATTAATGCAGAATAAAGTGGTCATTCTGTGCAAGTAATTCGGATCATTTGCCATTACCAGCACTTTGGGAACGATGGTGTTTTGGGCCCACTCTGTACCAAACTTCTGAACGAGTTTCATGAGGTTGTTGGTGGCAGCTTCCCGGATGGCATACACTGGCAGAAGAGATGAAGGGCACACTGTCATGCTGCTCACATCAGAAGCATAACCTAGTTTACTGACCTCCTCATCGAAGGGGGGCCAAGAACAAAACTCTCCCGACACTCCAAATTTACTCCTATTACATAATGGTCAACATGCTCAGATAGGACTCATAATACAATGATTTGGTCTGGTTATAGTTGAAGAATGTATAATACGTCCAAGAAAAAGGAGCTAAGGAGCTCATGATAGGCATCATTAATTAACTAACAAATACTGAGTGCCTACTATGTGCTAGGTGTTAGAGAAAGAATACCGAAGAGACTTCCCCACACTCTATCAGAGAAGTGAAAGCTGCCGGCCTCCCAGAAGTCACATGAGGTAAGACTGGTCAGCACGATCCATGAAATCGTGTAGCAAAGATTGTGAGGGCTGGAGGAGTTTAGAGAAGAGAGAAAAGGGAGGTCCAGGAAGCTTCAGGAAAGAGAGGCCTGGCACTGGACCTCGGAGATTAAGGAGGATTTGTGTTAAGTGGAGAAAAGAGGGGAGGAATTCCTGGAGAGGGCAGAAACCAATGAAGCCGGAGGACACAAAGGGGAAAAACTGCAGGGTGCAAGACCTCGAGGTCGGACAGTTGGTGCACTCGGGAACACAGAGCACCTTGGGAGCTAAATTTAGATTTTCTAAGAAAAACGATGAGCTTTTAAAGCAAAGTTGTGACCCGATGACCAATGTGGTATTTAAGGAAGATAATTCCAGCAGAAGCAACCACAGCAGAGGAGAGAAAGCCAGCAGGGAGGTCATGCAGAGTCCACTGTGGTCACCTCCATGATAGCAACTAAAAACCTCAGAGCGACTTGCCTCTTTTCCCTTAAAAGATTTATATGTTGAGACAACATGTCAAATGTATTCTGTGAATAAATGTGTGTGCTTTAACGTCTAGTAACTCCCTGTAAGATCATTTATCAAGGACAGCCTAAATCTAGATAATAAAAGCCCGAGCTACTACCTTCTCAACAACTCACTGCACAGCACCAAACAAAGTCAGGCCGGTGCAGCTTCATTTCACAGATCCCATAAAACTCACAACTGGGGCTCAGATAACAAATCCAGGGCAGTGGGTACCGACTCCTTACTCTACTTCTCTCTCCAGGTAGGCCCAACCCTCCTGGGGAACAGGGGAGGCAAGACTAGCTATCCAAGCCGCAGCCCCAATCCTGGACAATTTACATAAGGCTTCCAGACAGGGAATGTCCAACTCTCCCCAGTCCACAGATCCTTCTCGGCAATGCCATTGCTGAGAACAGGAAAGACCGCGTAACCAAGGAACTATATAATTTATTACCAATACGAAACCTGACCACCGTCTGTGGGAGAAGCCGCCGGTCAGTGACAG
The DNA here is from genome assembly GCF_004348235.1 of Phoca vitulina. Lineage (NCBI taxonomy): Eukaryota > Metazoa > Chordata > Mammalia > Carnivora > Phocidae > Phoca > Phoca vitulina. The sequence continues at coordinate 8,517,383 of NW_022589741.1, forward strand.
CCAGAAGCATTCTCCGCGGAGCGAGCTCAAGTCCACCGTTTGACCCATAACACTAACTCCCTCCCTTCACAGTCGTGGTCTTTGTCTTGGGCACAAACCCCTCCCAACTCCTCCCACTAAGGTGGAGCTCGCTAAAGAAACTGTGTCTTGTCTAATTCTGCTTTTTAATTTGCTAGAGAGATTTTTCTCCTCTTAATGCCATTACCATAGGAAGGGCTCTCACAGCCAGAGTAACCAGAGACCGCGCACACGCTCGGCCTTGACCCAGACCTCAGCTGTACTCAACTGGACCTGGCTCGATGCCTACTATGCTCTTGGCTCCTCTCAATTTTGTGCCAAAAGAATGCAAACCATTCCAGAGCTCTGCCTGTTTTCTCTCCTTGTTTTGTCTCTCTCCCTCTTTCCCTCTCCCCTCAAGGTCTGATGGACTTGCAAGGTTCCTCTGAATGCCTAACACACTCCATATGCTCACTCCGATACTTTATCCCTTCTCCTGTAAGAAATAAATTCCCCTTCTAAATTCCACCCTCTGATCAATACTGTCCACTCAAGCTCAGGAAAAGAGGGGACACTTTCTTCCTTATACTACTCCAGATTTTTCACAATATTCTTTTAGTAGTTTAGTCACCAGGAAAAACGTTTCAAAAATGTAACTGATCAGTGATCACTACACAGTAGTTATCTACAATGCAAAACAAAACCAACAAAAAACTCATGTGACTAATTAAGTGCAGGACAATTTCAGAGCTGACATGTCATCGATTCAAAGAATGCTTGCAATACCAGTTTAGTATGCTAGCTGCTGCAGAGACAGGAACAAGGGTCTCTCTTACAATCCCAAATTGGAGGAAAGATATCTGCCAAGTGAGGAAGGAGTAACTGACTTGTACAGACAGCAATCTTACAGAGAATGGGTGTGAGGAATTCAATTCTTTGTGGAACACTAAGACTTTAAAAGTGCCTCAGAATTTATCTAAAATGCAAGCTTTCAAAAAAAGTATACAGAATGACCCGCTGGGATGTGTCCTTCCCACTAACATTAAATATGTATCAGAAATAATATAAACATTATTTTCCTGAAAGGAAAGGAAGTTTTATGATTTACCAAACTTAAGTTTCATTTAAAAAGAAAAAAAATTGGACATAAAAAGGTAACTTTAAAGGACAAGAAAAAGAGTCTTCACATCTAGTTTTAAAACACTGAAATCACCTGCATATATATGTTTTTGCAAGATTTGCACATTTCTTTCACACCCTCCTCTTCACTGTCTTAACCACATAATCTTCCACATGATCCAAACATGCCCTTAACGAAACCACCTCCATGTACAAGCAGACACGAGTATCCCACTCCTCCCAGATACCCAGGCATGAGCGTCACAGGTGAACAGAGATGCACTCAGCACATCGAGTCTATGTGAGATACTGTGGAACTGAAACAGGATGCCTGGCAGATGCAACACAATATGGAACCCAAAGCCCACACGGGACATTGTAAGCCCCCAGGGACCCCCTGTGAACAGATGCCTGGACATGGGGCCTGGCGGTGAATCTCACTGGTCCAGAAGGCGCCCCCACCCCCCCCCCACCATCGCTGCCTGGCAGACCAGAGAAGATACATGGACCTGAGACCTTGGCAAAAAAATCAACTGCTAACAAGTTAACAGGTAAGGTGGTTTTATAGAAAACATCCATTGCCTTGTCTATCTTGATAAGCAACTTTCAGTAACAGTTTGTAGCACTGGAAGAAAAGGATTCTGTGACTGTTGAATTATGTTATAAATAGAAAGAGAAGACAGGTTATTTTCAAACCTATTTTCTAAAACAACTGTTCCACCTGAGCCTGCCTGAGCTCGAGGCACTGGCAGTAAGCCTGCCTTTCACCAAAACCAGCAATCTGGGCCCCCGCTGCCCTCAGCCATGGCTGGCGTCTCCCACCCCTACACTCCTTTACTGCGCCACTGTATACCTCCTTCTCTAAGTCACCTCAAAGAAGCCAAGGAGCCACTTCCCCCTGGGCCTTTCATCAGATTCCAATCCTTATCCTATACTGGCTAAAGACTCCAATGCCATGGTCGAGCAGAAGACCTTGGGATAAGGAAGGAGTGTATGTATAAAAAAAGACAATCTGAAAATAACAGAAGGGCTAAGAAAACAGGGCAGAGACTGTTTAATGAAGAAAATAAGATTTAAGATTAAAAAAAATGGTAGAAAACAGCAATGTCAAACTTGTGTTCAAAGGAAGCTAAGTGGACTTTAATCAAAGCCTTTCTTTATCCCTACACGTTGGTAGACAAAATGTCTGGTCAGATTAGGATTCATTTCTAAAAAGGAAATATATGAACAAAGGGGATGTGCGTAAAAACATGGGCCTTCCGTAATAATCTGTGTTTAACTTACTCACCATGGTCCACAAGCCAGGCCATACATAAAGAATTCAGCTTTTCGTCAAAGAACTCCATACCCTACAGATACAGAAGATTCCATTAATACGTATCTCCAAAGTTCAGAAATCAAGCTGGTCTATTTAAATTACATCAAAATGACCTGAAAGCTAAAAAAAACATGTTTCCAAATAAGCCGAACGCATGAACTAGCCAGAAAAGAAATGCATGGAATTTGATTTACAAACTGGAAGCCTATTTTATTAGACAGCAATCATAAACAAAAGCCTGAGTGAGATGGCCCAAGCCCCGCTAAGTGGGAGAGAAGAGCGTGGCCAGGAGCCAGATTCAACAGTCCAGATGAGCTGGAAGAATGCACCGTGGACGGTTTGCCAAACAGTATCTAGATTATTTGTAAAAATGGGTTAACCCAGGAAAATACCTGTCAATAGTAGTAGTTCTCAATTTTTTTTCCCTTTTTGGTTAATGTAATAAATCCTTAAGGATGAAGAAACTGACATCAAGAAACAGACCCCAATTAAAGAGAGAATATCTGGGATGATGGGAGAAAGCAGAGGAGGGTGAATAAAGCAGGCCCATGACTCCAGGTGCAGCGGCCCCAGCGCAGAGTCACAGGGGGAACCACCCTGGCCCTCCCCGTTCTGCTCTTCCCGACAGGCGGCCAGCCTGGCACAGGCGGACTCACATTCCCGCCTCTGTGGGACTCGGCCAGCACGAAGGACAGAGCTGGCATATCCAGTGCCTCCTCTGGGGGATCTACATGTTCCACAGTTTTTTTATTTCTTTGGATGCTAAGAAGTTATTGACCAGTGAGTGCATATTTTAAATAAAGAGATATAATACCAAGGGTCAGTGCTCTGAAAATAGTGAGTTAATGAAACAGCTTTCTAAGAACAGGTTATGAACAGGTTTTAGCATACAGTTAGATTATCATGTCAGCCTTCAAAGATTTCCTTTTCATTTCAGGTCATGGATTTTTCTGGAGTCTTAATTTTTATTTCCCAAGTTTTGTGGCTTAACTTTACATTTACTCACCACGGCTCACTCGCCACGCTATACATAAAGAGTTGAAAGAATTTTATAAACTAACTACCTGATATAAAAATCTATACAGATAAGAAGAAAAATAAGAATAAAATATAACAAGATATATATAATAATAATAAAATACTAACAAGAAGTTGAAGATATTGAACAAAATATTCATGACGGATGCATGTCATCCCCTGCCAGACAGGTATGAGTCAGCCAAACTCACCCCTGCCCTGCTTCCATACTCCTCACCACAGAGCCACCAACCTCTGCCAACTTCCCGGGTCAGAGGGGAGCAGAGGCTAGAAGAAATGACACGAGAACTGCCCCTCCCTTCTGGACAGTTGTTTCCGTTTTTAGCAAACCAGTGAGGTGCTGCTGCTTTCCACTCTGGAGAGGAAGATGCAGGACAGTCACCCATGAAGCAGAGAGGGTGACTTTCAGCACTTGGGAGTGACAGAGGACAAACAGATGACAAGATGACTTCATCTGACCCTATTAGCTACTCACGGATACCTTTGGCATCATTTTGAATGAGACACTTTAAATTTTATAAAACACAATGCCACCAACACGCACAGGGCGCACTTCATACACTAAATATGCCAAAATAGGCAACAAATTCAGTGGTCCCAGAAAAAAAAATTAATCCCACATGCTGTGATCTGAAAGTACTGGAAGGAGGGTGAGAGAGGACACACGTTGCAGAATATTAGCTGTAAACTGACAAAGTGTAGCAGCTTTCTCCAAAAATATTCAGGTATTCGTTCCTTCGACATTCAACAAATGTTACGCGCCTAACTCCTGCCAGGGTCCGGCCAGCACTGCCCCGAAGAGCTCCCTTGTCTTTCTCCCCAGTGAGACATCTCCGGCTCGTGCTACCAACAGCATAAGCACCTATGAAACCTAACACCATCTAGGGCACTTAATAAAAGAGAAAGGAAAGGATGTGGCTGTAACACCCAGCACCGAAATTTTAATTAATATGATGATCAGTTAGAATAAAACTAATCATGAAACTGAAAACAGTAACACATAATGTGGTAACGTGCTCTCTGGCCTCCAGACTTCATACTCCTTTCCTGTGATGAAGCCTCAACTCCCTTTGACCAGAATGTAGGAAAAGTGGTCATCAGGGACATTTTGCACAGAATACAGGCCAACAGCTGCCCTGAGCAAAAAGCAAAGTTCTTTTCTCAGTTCAATATTCCTTCCGACAGAGACACTAAATATCACACTATGTTATATATTTATCAAGAAAATAATTATATTCTACTATGGCTTTGCTTTTAGGTAGTGATAAGGTGAAATGTGTTTCTATAATACCCTTTTGTTAGAAGTTAATGCACTAATGAAAATAAAAACCACCCTACAGGCAACTAGGTCCGACCATACGTTCATGCATCTAAATGAACAGAATCCTATGAGCTCTGTGGGCCTCCTGTGTGCACTCCCTGAGGCCCCCCCTCACCTCGTGGGGCGCACGCACTCACCAGCTGGCCGGCCAGCAGCGGCATATACTCAATGATGGCCAGCCGGACCCTCCACTTGGCATCTTCAGCCAGCTCCACTATGGCAGGAAGGAGAGACTGAGAGAGCTGACGGATCCCAATCACTTCATTTACACAGTCCAAGTTAGAGATGATATTCAAACGAACTTCTGGACACTGTAAATACACAAGTCCCAAAAGAACACATATAAGAACCAAGTTCTCTGCCCGATATTCTCCTACTGTCATGTTGAGGTAAAAACTGCCTTGAGGCTTAATGTAATAATACATGGAAAGCATTTATGGTCATGTCTGACAGACAGTATTACTCAATAACTGTTAGCCATCATTGCGATTCTGATACTAGCATATTCAAATTTAACTTTACAACATTTAAAACAGCTACATTAGATTTTTTTTTTTTTTTTTAAAGATTTTATTTATTTATTTGAGAGAGAGAGAGAGAGCACATGAGAGGGGGGAGGGTCAGAGGGAGAAGCAGACTCCCCACTGAGGAGGGAGCCCGATGCGGGACTCGATCCTGGGACTCCAGGATCATGACCTGAGCCGAAGGCAGTCGCTTAACCAACTGAGCCACCCAGGCGCCCAGCTACATTAGCTTTAAAGAGAAGACTCCAGTGCGTATCGGAATGAATCAGGCAGGGAGGACACAGAGACATTTTCAGGTGTGCATCAATGGTTCCTTGTGCTCATTTTCTGCAGAACTTGTAACTCCATACCCAAACACAGGAATTGTCACTGGTTTAAAATAAGCTACCTTTTTTTACCCCTTCATCCCTGCTTGAGTTCTATTTTCGTGAAACCCCAAACCAAAACCAAACCAAATCACTGACTATCAAAGGCAATAGAATTTTTAGCCAGACTCACCTCATCCTTTAACTGAGCTAAAAAAAGAGGTAGAAGATGTTCAATGGTATTCTCTTTGCCCAAAATGGTAGATAATCCCATAATTACAGAAGCTAGAGCCGATTTGACGTGTTGATTTGTATCAGATACTAATTCCTAAAATAAAATCAAAATTAAAAGCCCTTCTTTTTGGCAAGACAACACAAACTTCCATACCATCGCCCAAGGAATTTAAAGAGACAGCACTATTTCAATATTGATTAGTTGATCAATTTCCTCAAGCCATCTGTTAGGTAATAGAAACCTATGCACCAAAGAGCATTTTACAATAACAAACACTAATAAGTAACAAATAACAGTGTCATATTAATGTGACTGTCCCAATCATCCCCTATCCACCCTTAAACCTGAAGAGCTTTAAGGTAAAACAAAGAAACAAAAAAACTGAGGTAAAGTTTACCTTATAACATACAGGGCAAGGTGAAACAAAAATAACCTAATTAGGTTTACCTTTATAAAGGGCAGAATTTGATTCATAATTATGGTCTCTCTACCTTCAGTGGGCAAGTTCTCACAAAGTTCTGAAAGAGAGAAAGAGAAAAAACTACTAATGCTTACATACAGCCATTTACAAGCAGCCAGGTTTATCAACAGTTGCAACTTAAATCATATTTAAGCAAATAAGCTCCAAGAGGGGAAAACAGCTTATTCTAAATGTACTTTTCATCAGTCTATATGCCATATACACCAACCCAACCTGCAAAGGCATCTTTTTTACAAAAACAAGATAAAATGGCTATATGGTTTTAAATATAAAGGGAGTAGCCTTGTCCAACAATGTGACATTCCTACACAATGAGATCGCCTTATTGAAAAACATATCTCACAACAAAAACCATACAAAATTCGCTGACATTTAAAAAAAAAGGCACCAAAATGAATGATATATCCCGCAACATAAACTGAACTCCTTAACCTTTTACTTTGTGGGCAGCAGCTGCTCGGACTTCAGCTTCACAGTCTTTAAGTAGGTTCTGAAAGGCGGGGATGAGGTCATTTAGGGTGATTTTAGGACCCACAGCTTTCTGGAGCTATAAAAAAATTTGTACAGGTTTTAATGTACACTAACAACTTGATTAACATGAACAAAACAAAACAGTGTAACCTTCAAGTATGTTTTTGCTACAAGCACTTCCAATTCAGAAGAATTAATTCAGAAACTTTTGGTACACAGCAAATCTGTGGGTTTGGAGTTTTTTTTCTCTTAGTACTTTAAAAATGTCAGTACAACAATTTTACCTCTGAAAACTTGTCAGCTACCATGTAGCGAACCCTCCAAGATTTATCTTCTGCTGCTTGCCGAAGTGTAGGCATCACCAAAGCCTCGAGGTCCTCCTGAGACAGTAACTGGGCAATGCTGACACAAGCTTCCACAGCCAGGAGACGCACTGAATCCTAAAGAACAAGTTTCTGTTAGACAAGATTTATGGGGAGCCACAAGGCAGTACAGTATGTGTGGTGTGGGGCAGTGCTGTGGGTGTCACTCAAAAGAAAAAAAAAAACTACTATATAGAGCTTCACGTCTTTATGTCTTAAAACATACTTTGCCTAGAACGGCATATCAAAGCCATAAAAGTAGAAACGACCTTGTTCTAGAGTCAACAGTAAAGTAATTCCCTCAGCCAGAATGCAGAGTTTTTATTAAGGAAAACGAAATGAAAATGTAAAAATTAAATGAAAAAAAGAGAACATTTTAATGATGTCTTCAAGGCCTTCCTATAATAAGTTGTTAAGGGATAAAAAAAAAATGAAAACTATACTTGAACAAACTGTTTAACAGATCACAACAAAAACGGGAAGGGAAACAGGAAGCTCAGTTGTCCAAATACTCGGTTTGGGGCGGCAGTGATAGGAGGCATGAGATGACTTGGAAAGAAATACAAAGAAAAACAAAATAGCAATTTAAAAAAAACAAAAACAAAAAAACCCCACTGGATTTGAATGTTGAGAATCAGGGACAGAATAACTGTGAGGTAGCCAAGCCTAGAAAAATGCAGCAAAAAAACTGAGAAACGTATGAGATTAATGAACTCAACTTCCCGAATGTAAATTGCCAAGTGTCAACGTGATACCCATGTGTCCTTTGAGCAAGTAGAAATACACAATTAGACAAATCAGTGAGAAATTAGGAATTGAGATTATAGTTTCAGGAATTATAAATATGTAAGTGGAAACTAAAAATACGTAAACATAAGCACCCAGGAGGGAGAGACCAAAAATGTGAATAGTGTGTGTGCGTATGACATATTTTATATATATTACACATACATACACGAGAGAGAGACAAGTGACTCCAACTTTTCAAAATATTACAAATTTTAAAAGTTGTTGGTCAATAATAATTTACTATATGCCCAGAATGCTCACTCCTCTATCCAAATGAACAAGCCAAAAAAAAAAAAAGGCAGAACTAGGTTCTTAGTAGTGCCTATAGAAATATTTTTGGAATCCAAAAACAATGCTAAATCAAGGGACTACTATCATCTACGGAAATATACACCAATAAATACTTGTTAATCAATTACTCTTCCCCCCTATCCCTGCTCCTCCATCTCAGCAAGACACCACCACCCAGCCAGTTTGGGCTCAAACCAAAAATCAAGGTCTCCTTGACTGCTCCTTCCTCAACCCATCCAATCCCATCATAGTCCTAATGATGCTGCCTCTAAACTTGTCTCTAGATTCTCTCCACCTTCACTGTACCACTTTCGTTCACCATTGTGTCTTGCCTGAATTATTGCAAGTCTCCTAACTGGTCTTGCTATTTCTAATCTCGCCCCTGCCCTTTATAATTCGGCTCTCACCCAGATGCCAGAATGTTCTTTTTAAAATGTGAATTACATCAAGTCACACCACCCCTGCTTAAAATCTACGTGTATTCTCACTGCACCTAGAATAAGAAATCCAAACTCCATACCCTGACTTACAGGGCCCCTGCCTATCTTCTCCAACCTCATAGCCCACCAGAGTCCCTATCACCCACTATGTTCCAATGCTAGGTGTCCTCTCCTCCTGGAATTCTCTTTTCCTGGAATTCTGGCACTCCAGGAAAGGGTATGGCTGGCATTTTTCTTCTGTGTCTCAGTTTATATCACCTCCTCAGAGTCCTTCTCTAACTAACCAGTCTAGATGAATGCCCTATAATCACTTCCTATTACGTCACCCTACTTTATTTTCATCATAGTGTTTATCATTAATGCTTATTGATCTGTTAATATTATCTGTTTCCCTTCATCAAAACGTACACTCCATGACAGAAGGGCCTTTGTATGCCTTTCTAACACTGGAGCCCAGCACCAGAACGGTGCCTCAGATGTAGCAGGCACTCAATATGTTTTCAATTAATTAGTAAGCCAAGAACAGCAATTCTATCAGTGGTCGGACAGAATATACATACACACATTTTACAACTAAGCACTTAATATTTTTTCTAATATAACACTAGAAATTATATGCCTCTTAACAAAAAATATAATCCCACATATGAAGTGGTCTTACTACCCCAAAAATATCAAATCTAAATCTCATTAAGCCTCTAGATCAGGGATGGGGCAATAATTGGCCAAATCCAGGACTGCAGCTACTTTATGTAAATGAAGTTTTATTGGAACACCACCGTGCCCATTAGTTTACACATTATAGTGCTTTTATGCTGCAAGAGCAGAGTTGAGTAGTTACAACAGAAACCGGCTCACAAAGCCAAAAATATTTACTATCCGGCCCTTTACAGAAAAAGTTTGCAAACCCTCCTCCCTGACACTAGATTCAACTATCAATCTGCAAGAAATACAGAGGACAAAGGAAAATGTTAAATTATACCATGGGAAGCAAAATCAACAAAATCCTAAATGAGGACTCTAAACCCATCTGTCCAATGTGGTAACTACTACCCACCTATGGCTTCGGAGTACATGAAATGTGGCTAGTGTCACATGTTCAAATGATCATTATTTTGGACACACGGGGTTAAATAAATTATTAAAATTAATTTCCCACTTTTTACTTTTTAAAATGTGACTACTAGAAAACTTAAATTAACTTACATTCTATTTGTTAAACAGTGCTGTTTTAAACTATAATGTTGAAGTAATAAATGTACAGACAAGTTAAGAGGTGGTTACCACGAAAGTCAAGATAAAGTGTTATCTGAAGCGAGCAGGGAGCAGGTGTGTTTGAGGGAACATGTGGTAGGCTTCTAGGGTAGTGGCTGTCAAAGTTCTGTTTGCTAATAAGATGACATTACCTTATTCATGGGGCTGTATTTCTGTGCTCTTTTCTGTATGCAATTTTAATAACATTTTTAAATTATTTTGAAAGTAAGATTTACCATCTTTCAATCTAGGATCTGAAAATGACACTCATCAATGTGTGTCTGGTACTCTTGGTCCTATACATGTGAAGTGCTTCTAGGATAGACAGTAGGCAAATTAAAACCCCAAAAGGATTCTTCTAGAGTCCAGAAACTGTGGGGGCGGATCCTCTGAACCATAAAGAGAGGCAGTACACCCTGGCTGCGAAGGCTGTGCACTCTGGAGCCACGCTGCCTAGATTCCCATCCCATCTCTACCACTGCTGACTACGCAACCCTGAAAAAGTTACTTCAATTTTCTGTGTCTGTTTCCTAATACGTAAAATGGCGTATCTACCTCATGGGGCTGTTATGAGGACCGAAGTACTTCTTATATGTAAACCTCTTAAGACAGGCTGAGAAAAATTTCATATTTAATGTAGTGCTCCTTATTGTTATTATTTCTACCCCAAAAAGATATAGATCCTTGGATTTAGAATTGCTATTATGCAAAGTCACCCTATACATTCATCCAGAGGATATAGAAGGTCAAACAGCCTTCTCAACACATGCTATGCTTGTTTGTCTGAAAGTCAAAAATTCCAGGCAACATTACTCACCTCACGATTGGCTGCAATGCACAAAAAGATGTTACCCCTTAACATAGCTTTGGTCTTCCCTTCTAACATGGCTCCCATTTCCTTTTTTTTTTTTTTTTTAAAGATTTTATTCATTTGACAGAGAGAGAGTGCGCACGCACAAGCAAGAGGAGTGGCAGGCAAAGGGAGAAGCAGGCTCCCTGCTGAGCAGGGATTCCCAACGTGGGGCTCAATCCCAGGACCCCAGGATCACGACCTGAGCCCAAGGCAGCTGCTTAACCAACTGAGCCACCCAGGCACCCTCCCATTTCGTCTTTGACTCTTCTTTTAACCACTGCTAATGTAAGAGAAAATCATGGTCTGGTTAAGAAAGAAATATAAGGACAATGAGATGGGTCATATTAAACTTTATCCAGCCCAGACTTAAGTATCAATTTGGCAAAAAGGATCCTAACATGAGAACCAAAACTCCCCTTAAAACGTTAGAGGAAAGGAGCATATCCACGTACCTTAAATACTAAAGGTTAACTTACCTGTTCATCTGAAGCTAGATTAGTGAACAGTGGAACAATTTCACTTTTCACACTGTCTAATTCCAAAACTTTTGCAAATTCGCCCAGTTTGGAAGCGGCAGCACGTCGTACCATTGGAGTGTCATCTGAGCACAAGGAACGGAAGTGCCTGGAGCAAATAAAATAATGAAGGCATTTCCTGTCAAATACCATTAATTAAACACCCCCAACACCCACACACACACACACACACACACACAGCCATTTTAGAGGTTTTCTCTCACAAACATCAGTGATTAGGCTTTTACTCATGGAAGTCAAATATAAAACCACTAGTATATTCAACTGAATGATAAAAAAGTCATGTTACCACTTTCTCCTATCCTGCTATCAGCCACTCACTGGTAACAGGGTATTACTGTGTAAATTGTCAGCTATGAGTTCCCAATAATTCCAAATAACTAAAAAAACACCGTATCTTACTGTCTAATTTCTGCTTTGACAGCATTTGAAGCTCTGGGATAGCAAACGCTGAACAAACCACACGCAGATGTGCGAGAAGTGAACCAATCCCCACTCGCCAGGCGCTTCACCAGAGGTACAAAATGAGCTTCCAGAGCAACGGGAGTATGCTCCTGGGAGATCTGCCTCAGGGACTCCACAGCCTTGTCTCGAACCACGGTCTCTTCCACAGTCGCCAGACTTTCCAAAGGAGGCTAAAAAGACCAAAAAGGAAAATCAGAGAAGAAAACTTAGGGAATCAGGTTAGCTACAGATTATCACCTTTTAAAGTGACGGAAGGGAGGTGGTACATGTAACCAGAATGTTAGCTACAGCACACCAAATGGTTACTTTCAGTTCACACAGTGATAACATATGGCGTGTCCAACCTGAAGACACGACTCCTGTAGGACAGCCAAGATCTCATGTCCCAGATGGCAATTCCCAGATGGTGTCTACAAATGACACAGTGGAGACTTGACACAATATTAATATTACCGCGAGCTGAAAGACTAGGTTGAAGAGGTATGTAGCCAAATCCAGATAAGATCATGTTTATTTCCTCAAGAGTAAGTGCAAAAACATGAGCAACACGGGGCACCCCAATTACATGATGACATCTCGTCAGGCCACGGAGCCCACACAGGCTTTGGAGTGTTATTCTACTGTTCCTGGACATGCAAGCAACCCTTGTCCACTAGCTCCACACCATCAACTTATCTAACATATGAAAGGCTGAGTACAGAATCTCTTTTTTCAGAATACCTCCGAAATCTTATGAGCCAGACACAGAGCAGGAGTCCCTGACAGAACAACGAAGAGTACAGACATGGTAGGAATCCTTGTTTGTAGCTTCAGAAATAGAAGAGACCAAAAAGGTTGGTCTGGACCAGGAGAAGTAAGTGAACATGACACAGCCCAGTGGAAAGTGCACGAGGGCTGGTCCTCTGAACCTCTACGCCTCCGGGGGTGCATGTGAGTCAGGTATATTCACATATGCCCTGACCTGCAAATGCTAAAGACAAAATCCACAGACAGAACTGACCAAGGGAGTGAAACAGAATTATGAGTCAACCTAATAATGAGTCTACCTAATAATACATTTCAAAAATTGTCTGATACACACAGAAGTAGAAAGTACTCAGCTTTCCTAAGAGGTATTTCAGAAGCCCTTTGAAAAGATACCACTTTCTTACTTGCTTGCTAATGAGTCTCATGATCTACCCTTGCCTTCTCTGAGCTGCTCTCGTATAGCATCACTGGCTGGTCTCTATCACCACTGTAAAATACGGCCAAGCTCCTGAGAATCAATTAGGAGTTGTCTCTGGATCTGAACTCTGCCTACTTCTCCAGGCCCTCTCCCTACGGCCCCAGCCACCACTCCAATGGAGTCCGGCTCAACACACCAGCAAGGCAAGCTGTTTCACACTTCCGAACCCCGGAATCAATGGATGATTACTGTTGTATTATAGCACTGAGGACAGAGAAAAAACAAGGCAGACAGGTTCCTTGTTCTAGTGGACTTTATATTCGAGTGGAGGAAGACAACCGATCAAGAAAACAATCATATGGTGAGGAGCAGTCTGTGAAAAAATAGAATGGGATGATGTGGTAAGGGGTGACGAGGAGGCAATTTCAGGTTGGGTGTTCAGAGAGGCCTCTCTGAGAAGATGCACTGAAGCTGGTATCTGAATGACAAGGAACCAGCCACCAGAAGCCCAAAGAACCTTAGGGGGAATACCTAGGGCAATAATCCTAAAGCAATAATAAGCTTGGTTTATTCAAAGAACAAAGACCACTATAAATAAAATGAGGTTAACAAGAGGGAACATGGCATGAGATAAATTCATAGAGATAGCTTGTCCCTTAGTTTACAAAACCTAAGGTAGGAATTTGGATTTTCTAAGAGCCGAGGCAGGAAGTGATCCATTTGCTGGGTGAAGAGTGAACTAGAGGGAGAGGGTGAGAGGCAAGAGTGGAAAGCACCTGGTTAGGATGTTACTGCAGTAATCTCGAGGAAAGATTGTGAGGTCTGGGAAGACAAAAGGAAAGAGGAGCTAGGTAGTAGTGGGGAGGAAGGAAAGCGAACTCATCTGGAATGTACACAGAATCTACAGGAATTACTAATGCACTGAATGTGGAAAATGACGGGAAGAGGATGCAAGAATGTCTTCTAGGTTTTGGCTTGTCCAAGTGGGTAGACAGTGATGCCATTTACTGAGATGGGACCACTAAATGAGAGGCATACTTTAGGGAGAAAATTGAGCTGTTTCAGGCATGTTAAATTTGAAATGCCTATTTGACATCCAAGTGGAAAAATCATAGGCAGATATGAAAAGACATGTAAGCAGATATTTATATCCATGGAAAAGTCAGAGGTAGAAATAGAAATCACAAATTAGCATCATACAGACAGTTTTTAGGCCATGAAGCATACATCTCTATCTTGTCCAACTGGTGAATTCCTAATCATCCTTCAAAACCTAGTATAGACATCACCCCCCGCAGAGGCCTTCTCTCATCACCCTTAGTCAATCTCTTTCTCCTTTCTACTACTTAGGTACCTTGTATGTGCTTCTATTTTTCCATCTAACACTGTACAGTAACTACCTGTTGACACAGAAGGGCAGAGACCTCATTCCATTCACACCTGTCTCCTTTAACATTAACACTAGAACTTCAGTGCCCGATACATACAGCAGGCTCTCAGTAAATGTCACCCAAATTGAACTGAACTCATCAAATCCACAAAGTCAGTCAGAAGCACACCATAGGCTTATGATCAAAGATAAAAAGCTAATAAACATTTCCAAGGAGGCTGACTGGTTCAGTCTGTAGAGCATGTAGTGTTTTTTTTCTTAGATTTTACTTATTTGAGAGAGAGAGAGAGCGCGTGCACGAGCGGGGGGTTGGGGGTGGAGATGGAAAAGCAGGCTCCCCACCAAGCAGGGAGCCCAACTCGGGGCTCGATCCCAGGACCCTAGGATCATGACCTGAGCCAAAGGCAGACGCTTAACCACTGAGCCAGCCAGGCATCCCAGAGCATGTGGTTCTTGATCCGTGGTTATGAGTTCGAGCCCCATGCGGGGTGTACAGATTACTTAAATAAAAACTTAAAAAAAAGGGGGGGGCAGCTAATAAACATTTCCAAAATCATGACACTGCTAGATGAGAATTAAGATCTCCAATTTTGTCGGGGGGGGGGGGCGGCAGGGAGGCGGGAGAGAACCCATAAAAACAATCAAACCTTTTTTCTCCCAACCTCTAAACTAACAAGTAGTCCACAGAGGCAGAAAAGAAAAAAGGAAGTTCTTATGCTCATAGTGAGAAAAATAAAGTGCCTACATTATTTGTTTTCCCAACAGCCAACACTGTGACTATCCATAAAAAAAATCTGCATTAAAAATGCTGTAGTGTTCCTATCACTAATGTATCATTTATACTGGAAAAGTTCTGGAAGGATGGTAGGCAGAATATACGTACCAGCAAACAGTGGGCAAAGTCAGGACCTCCCACCAGGCCAGTGAAGTTTCCCAGTTGCTCAGCAAGAGCTAACAGTACCTCATCTTCGTCGTAAATTGTATCTGGAAATGACAATAACCCAGTACTCATCAACAAGGACAGCTGGCCCAGAGCGGGATACTCACATAAAACCAGGAACAGACTCCATATTTAACTAGATTGTCCTGTCACAATCTCAACAGCATTCTGGATCTGTCTTACATGAATTAGAAATTGACAATCCTGAATCAATTATTTTCCCATTAGCTAAATAGTTAATGTTTTAATAAAAGTCTGGCCACAACATTACCCTATGCCCTGTCTTGTTTCTTTTGCACAGAAAGCATCAGGCTCAGTTTAGTACTTAATAGCATGGGTAACAAATCCTAAAAAAGAGTCCAAGTTTTGAAAGCCACTGGAAAATGGCAATGGCCACGCTTTTCTTTAAACAAAAAATTCACATACCTGTAAGGAATGGCAGCAGTTCTGTTCGCGTCCTTTCTACTCCAAGTGCTAGAGCAATTGTTGATAACTTCTTAATACTGTTGAGGCGGAGCTTTAAAAAAAAAAGAAAGAAAGAAAAGAAAGTGGAAAGAATGAAGTAAACAATTGTGATTTAGACCAAAAGACAGAAGTTGCGAACAGGTGAGATAATGACACTGAGTGACAAGGAGGAAAACCTTCAATTTAGATTTTATTCTATGAGGAACCTGGGGAGTAGTGGGAACACAGCTTCATTTTAGCCAAAGGAGGGTTTCTTAAGAGCAACACTCAAAGGGCCCATTAGAAAAAGGAAAAGACCACCACATGCAGGAAGTGAGACAAGTTCAAAGCGAGAACACTCTGGCAGCGGTGAAGCAGGTGAAACGGCTGAATGCAACCCTCGGCTTTCCAAAGAAAAGTTACACCGGAGCCGCTACACCGGCTCCTCCAGGTTAATAAGCCTCCCCACTCTGTGCCCAACAAGCCAGGCGGGTTTCCAAGCCGAGAGGAAGGCGTTCACCCACCTGCAGCCCGCTCCAGCCCCCTCGGGCCGCGCCGCCCTCCTCCCGGCCCAGGACTGGACGCCGTTCCCTCCCTTCGCAGCACCGCCCGGAAGGGGCGCCCCGGCGGGAAGCCGGTGCTCCCACAACCGCCGGGACCGGGTGCGACGCCTCAGGCGCTGGGAGGAGGGGTGCTGGAGAGGCCCGGGGGAAGGTCTGGTCGAGCCAGCGCAGGCCCTCATGAGTCTTCATCCTCCTCCCCATCGAATCTGTGCTCCAAGTCGGGCTCTTCCAGTCCCCCGGCCTCCCCCACCGCGGAGCCGGCCTTCCTCCTTCCCCACCACACGCCCGGCCAAACCCGCCTCCACTCCGCGGCCCGATTCTAGTACCTGCACGTCCTCGTTGCGGAGCTCGTCAATTAAAACCGCAATCGGGTATAGCGAATCGTCTCCATCTCCTCCCGCTGCCCCCGGGCCGGTCCCGGGTCCGGCTGCGCCCGCCATGTTCTTTCTCCTCCGGCTGGTCGCCGCCTCCCGCCCCGCGCCCAGGCCCCGCCCCGCGCCCAGGCCCCGCCCCGCGCCCAGGCCCCGCCCCGCGCCCAGGCCGGCGGAGCTAATGCCCGCACTCCCACTCCGCGGGGGCGGGGGAGCAGAGTCCCTGCCGGGGTGGTGGAGGTCCCCGCGCGGACTCCGTTGCGGAAGCTGTACGTTTAAACTCCAGAAGAAGGGTGGGCTGAGAAAGCGAACGGAGCCCCCGCATCCTTTACACAGCCGAAAGCAACAGGGGCAGGAATTCATCCTGCTCATGCTGGGCTGAAGGGGTCAGGGACCAACCTGAGTGATGCGAGCTGTGCTCCGAGGACTCAGGCGCACCACAGAGGAGGCCCCAGGCCAGGAGGAACACAGACTTAGCGCCTCCCCCGACTTCATCCTGGCCCTGAGCCACCGGGTCTCCAGCCCTAATTTCCCCTGCTAGCCTCAGGCTTCCACAGAACCCCTCCACCTCTTCCTCTGGCCTGTGAGCCAGAATTGTATCTGGCCCCTGCTCCGTCAGACAAATACCGCGGGCGGTGAGAGGAAAGGAACACTGCTGTCCAAGCTCCCCAGTCAATATTTTTTCCGCTTTTTCCATGCAAGCTGTTAAAAACATGCTGCTCTCTTGTTTTTGTGTTTCTTTTCAGCTTGCTCCTGGAATGGTGCCTTCTGTTGTTTTTTCTTCCTCCCTCTTTTAGGTCTTTAGCATGCTAGAAGTACAACAATCAAGCAAAACTAGGACAAGCTTTAATCCTTCCAAATTGGGTGGAGTGGCTACTTTGCTTGTACAAGAAAGGCTAAACTGGCCTCCCTAGAACTCCCAAGAGTCCTCAGAGGCACCAGGAGGAGGAGGTGAGGGTGCTGGAGTTTCTTACAAAACTTGATGGAAAGTTTTCCTTTACCCCTCTGCAGGCCGCACAGAACCACCAGAATGTCCCCTCTTTTGTTCGTTTTGGACTATAAGCAGCTTAGAGTGACAAACTACATATGGTGAATATGGTGATCATAAGCTCCGAAATGGTAATTGCAGGTCTGATTAATAAAAACATAAAATTATTAATAAACGTAATTTAGGTGACTTTAAAAAAAAAAAAACAAAAACCACGTTCGTCAGAATAAACACAGTAGATAGAGCCTTTGATAGGAGTGAAAGTTTGGGGACCAATGGACTTGAACAGTAGCTCTCAAATTAGGTCTGTGGATGTATTCTGTAAGGCTTCGGTTTGGTTTTCATCTTGGTAATAACTTTTAGATTTATATAAGCATATTATTTGGATGACCACTTTATAACCAGCATTGCTGCCCTATTTCAATACTTAGGTTTGCATGTGCGTTCCCATGCTGCTTTTACCCTTCTAGAATAAGAAAAGATCGGAGGTAGATTTAAAATGAAAATGGTGTTTTCATGCCCAAAATGAAAGCCAAATGACACCATGGAAATGCACGGTCACAGCACTTCCAGCAGAAGAGGAGTGAGAAAACAGGTATTACAGGTCACTTGGCGGCACGGGCACATTCACCTGAAAAGCAGCTGAGCCTTCCCAGGCAACACCTGACTCAATACAAGGGATAATTCAGGCTCCTGGGGACTTGATTTGTAGATCTCTTTTGGGTTTTTAGTGTATAAGAACTATAAATAAAAGAACACTATATTCCTACTTTATATTTGCAAGTTTAAGTAACATTGTAATAAAAATAATTTAAGTTGGGGGCACCGGGGGGCACCATTCCAGCATCTGCCTTCAGCTCAGGTCATGATCCCAGGGTCCTGGGATCAAGCCTTGCGTCTGGCTCCCTGCTCAGTGGGGAGCCTGCTTCTTCTCCCTCTCCTCGCCCGCTCATTCTCTCTCTCTCTAATAAATAAAAAATCTTAAAAAAAATAAGTTGCCTGAGGGTTTTCACGATTTTTTTTTCCCTTTAGAAATGGATCCAAATACCACTCAAGGTTGAAAAACAGAGGGCTAAGAGGTTTTTGGATTTTGTACTTTACCAGTTAGAAGATCAGAGGGGGTTCCTATTGGCATGGAGAGGAGAAATCTGTTCCCTTATACTTGATGTAAAAAGCCTTCAGAAATGGTGGAGGAAGTAAGCAGAGAGAGAAGCACATTAAGTCAGTTCCAGGCATATCATCATCTACATGTTGCTCAAGCTTAGATGAGCCTCATTCTGAACAAAAATTAGCACACTGATTAATGCTAAGCTATTTTGTTTAAAACTCAGATATGCTTTCCTTACCCAAGCACAATGAATTGGATACCTAAGGAATAACTATGATTAAATATGAAATCACAAGCTGAAAAAAATGGGTGCCAAAAAATTGCCTGGTTTGAGAGTCATCAATTCTAGACTTCAATTCCCACCTCTGTCTCTGACTCACTATGACCTACCTCTTCCTATGCCTCAATCCCAACTCCCACCCCCTCACCCCCAATAAAACAGAGTTAACCACCTCTGGGTCCCTCTCTAGTTATTGTGATGATGTGAGAACAGAACAGGTAGTAAACATGGAGATGCTAATAAATCCTTCAATAAATAAACTAATTAAAACAGACTACAGCAGAAAGAGGCTATTTCAAAAACTGGGCCAAATGGAAACTGGAACAAAATCTAAGTCTTTGGAGGAGTGTGGTCCACAGACTATCTGAATCACCTAAGATGCATGTTAAAAAAAAATGCATATTCCTGTCTTGCACCCCAGATCCACTGAATCAGAACCCCTGAGAGTAGGGCGGGGCATTTTACTGTGTACCCCTGGTGATTCTAATGTACACTGATATTTCAAAGTCACTGATTTAAAAACATCTGTAAAAATCATTTCCAGGTCAACAAGCAGCTGCTCAGGAAGAGTCTGAAAAGAGTCTCTGGAGGCCGCTTCTTCCAGAAAAAGCAAATGACAGCAAAAACTGATTATTGATAAGCAATTCTGTCCCTATTGGTTATGGTTTTTGCCAGATTAAACTGATCCCTCTTTTGCTGGCCTCCTGGAATGCAGCTAAGCAAGACAAATACAGTACTGTGGCTCCAAGCTGCTGCCGCATCCTTTCCTCTCTATTGCTCCTCTGGTCTCCCCCCCAACCCCCCCCCCCCCCCCCCCCACACACACACAAAACTAATGACCAGGGAGCGCCAGAAGCAGCAGCTGAGATTCGACTGGGGGTTTAAAGCAACACTCAGGAAACAGTGTGATATTCTCAGCACAAAAGCCCTGAGTTCTGACACCCACATGCAGTTCACGCATCTAGTGAATCAAGGGAAGACAGGCTCAGACTTGCCCTGTTCCTGTCACAAAGCATGGAGAATATGGAGAAGCACAAGCAGATGGGATCAACAGACATCAACGCTTGTGCTTGTAACAGCTCCCAGCGTCCCAGCAGAAAAGGGTCAGTCCTGAGGAAGTCTGAAGGACATCACGGTCATGCTCTCTAACCTCCTGCCTCATTGATTCAGCTCGCCTCTTCCTCACCATCCACCGGGCTTTACAAAATAAATGCTCATTCAAGCTGATCTGCTTCAGAGCCACTCCCCTGGAAGAGAAGGCCAAGTGCAAGAGAGACCCCTGTATGCAGGTGGTTCTCACAAGGCAGACCCACAAGTGTCATCCCATTGAAAAGGCAGTCAAGAAATGGTAGATGGAAAAAAAAAATTTTTTTTAATTTAAAAAAAAATAACAAAGTGATAGATGGTCCAGTTCACGCACAGGAAACCTGAGGTACATGCAGGTATTTTCCAAGTATCTTCATTTAGCAAGACGACCCTGGTAAACTGATACCCAGGTCTGTACTTAATTCATTGCAAAGCAGTAATTATCACCATTGCATTAATGATATTTTGAATTTATATATATATATATATATTTTTTAAAGATTTTATTTATTTATTTGACAGAGAGAGACACAGCAAAGAGGGAACGCAAGTAGGGGGAGCGGGAGAGGGAGAAGCAGGCTCCCCGCCGAGCAGGGAGCCCGATGTGGGACTCGATCCCAGGACCCTGGGATCATGACCTGAGCCGAAGGCAGACACTTAACGACTGAGCCACCCAGGCGCCCCTGAATTTATATTTATACAAAGACTGTCTTAATCCTGTGGAACTCAAATATTTTCACCTCAAAATTTTAATTGCATTTTTATGGCTGTGAATACTTGACAAAGAAGAGGCTTTGCCTGGAGTCACACAATGAATCACAATGAATGAAGAAGCTGTGAAACACATAATCCTGGATTATTACCTCTCCTGGCTTCATCCTCTACCTCCATGCCACAGTTTATCACTAGATATAAAAAAAAAAAAAGGTGTTGGATTTCCAGAGCAAAACTTCTCTCGAATTCTTGAGAAGAGCAAATCAAAGACATTGGACAGCCAGTTCTGATTCAGGGCAGTATACAGAATGGCTAAAATGGGGGCATCTGCATGGCTCAATCAGCTAGGCATCTGACTCTTGATCTCAGCTCAGCTCTTGATCTCAGGGTCATGAGTTCGAGCCCTACACTGGAGTATACAGTGGAGTCAGGATGACCTAGATTGACATCCCAGCCCTGCCAATTATTAGTCCGTGTGACTGTGAACAAATAACTTACCCTCTCAGAATCCTGGTTTCTGCATCTATAGCATAGAGCTGTAAAGCTTACCTCATGCGGTTGTTAAGATCAAATAATGCATATAGAGTGCTTCGATTAGTACCTGACAAGAGTAAACCATCAAATACTAGCCATTAATAGTTATCTACTGAGGAAGTAGAAGCAGGAAAGAAAACATTCCAATCAACTGAGCTTTGGCAACAGAGGACCAGTATGAAAAGATGAAAGGAGTACATGACTTAGAGAAGACCTAATTCAAGGTCTTCCAGAAGGTTTTCTCATTGGCAAAAAAATAGGGGCAAATCTTAGCTGAGTCTCTCGGGGTTCTTGTGAGGAATAAGATCCATAACGGGAAGTACTTTGTAAAGGAAAAGCATTACGCAAATGCTAGAGTTTACTGAGCACCAAGTGCTCACTGAACTGTTGCCCACAGCAAACAAAAGAAGAGAGCATCTGGAGACCGACACTCAAGGTGGGCAGGCCCCCAATTCCCTAAGAACAGCAGCCAGAATGAATACTTCCTCTAACCTCAAGGGCATATTTAAGCTACAACAGACCTGGAGATCAAACAGGCATGGCGACCTTTCTCAAAAGTCTTAGGCATTTGAGTTCTATTATGGGCTCCGACATTCTTAGGACAGACCCCTGGTTATCTTGTCAGGTGCCATACACAGCTCAACGAAAACCCTTTGTTACAAAGCAAACAAAAACAAACCCCCTTTGTTACAGTGTTAAATGCAAAAGCAAGGTACAATTAAAATTCTGAGGTGAAAAATAACAATAAAAATGTTATTGAAGTTGTGGGGGGTAACTTAAGCTGACAATGTTCGGAAATATTAGATTGCTCCTAAACAGGTAGTATTAAATTATTTTAAGATTAAAAAAGAGAAAGTGCCAGAAGAGTATACATAGTATCTTACCACTTATTAAAGAAGACACACGTGCTTATGTAAGCATTAAAAAAAAAAAAAGGTTCTAGAACACACGTGAATTACATTGGTTGGTTACGGGAAGATAACAGGGTACCTGGGGGAACAGGATGGAAGGGAGAGTTTTCCATGTTCAATATCTCCATCTGACCTTTGGTTTTTTACTATATGCTATATTGCAGATTTTACATGAATTTCACCCATTTTTCCGTCTTTTATCTGTTTCAGGACCCAATCTGGGATACCAATATCCAGGATATTTACGCTTTTTGAATCCTGAGCCATGAAAATTCTTACATATCCAAACACACAGAGCTTTTGGCTCTTGGTTAGTTACCCCATTATAGACTAGACTCTGCCTCTCCCTGGCTGGTCTTCCCCATGGCATCCATAAATCTGGATAATAGCCCACTCCTGCCAGTTACTCCCTATCTAGCCCCGATATGTCCACAGAGTCCAGATTTCCTTCTTTCTTATTTTTATAAGCCTTTATCACCTGTCTTACACTAGACCCAGCCAACATAAGTAGTGGCTTTCAGTATGCAGGCACACTGTCCCCAGGTTCCAACTAGACAGAGGTTTGATTTAGCAAAAACACAGATTACTTAAAATATTCCTTGTCCCCTGAAGATGGTATTTTCCCCCACTGTTTTTCCTGATCTGCCCAGCAGAACTATTAGGAAAAAGGTCAGAAGAGTAAGAAAGAACCAATACCAAAGCCCCCTAGACATGCTATTCACATCACAGCAGAAATTCAACTAGGACTGTAATCAGAAACCGGAATTTCCACTGACTTCTAGGACTTCAGGAAATCAGCTCCCTTTCTGATCTAGCTGTGTGATTAAAATTAGCTGGGCCACACAGTGTTCTAAAAAAGCCCCTGGAAAGACTCTGTTATCTGTACACTCTTACTAAGACAACCTCCAGGCTGTGGTTCCTGGAGGCAGATTAAGAAGGTAGTAAAAAGACTGAAACGACTTTGACTAGGTCATGTTTTTATCTCTGCCTGTCTAATCATTCCAGATACCTCAACATAATATCCAAAAAAGGAGCTCAAGGACTGTGGACTCCAAAGAGGTCTTGAAATAGGGAGTATGAAGTCATAGTTAAGAGAGAGGATCTGGAGTCAGACTGCCTGCGTTTGAATCCCAGGTCTGCAACTTCCTAGCTAGGTGATCTTGGGCAAGACATGCAATATCTCTTGGCATTAGTTTATGAAGAGGATAATAACAGTTATCAAACTCATAAGGTTGTTGTAAGGATTATATGAGAGAAAAGGAACTTGAAACATTCCTGCAGGCTTAAATGCTTAATAGATGTTAGTGATTATTCATATTATTTCTCTGCAGAGCAAATCTGACAATCTAGAGGGTGTAAGAAAGGAAAAAGTAAAAACCAAAAAAAAAACCCAAACCTCCATGCTTGCTTCGATAGCACCTATACTAAAATTGGAATGATACAGAGAAGATTACCATGGCCTCTCACAAGAATGACCCGCAAATTCATGAAGCATTCCATAACTTAAAAAATAAAAGGCAAAAAGAAACCAAGAATACATTCTCCGTATAGTTTTAAGATTGAGTTCAAAAGAGGGTATCTATCAGGTTTCACACAGATAAAGAAGAAAATCTGTATCAAAGAGCTGAACTTGTCTGGTCCTCAAGGCCTGTCTGTGGGTACCCTACACTTTTAAATGTAAATGTTCAGCAAATGTTTGCTTTTCATCCCATGCCCTGCACAGGAGAAGCAATCAGAGGGTTTTTTTTATTTTGTTATGTTAATCACCACACATTACATCATTAGTTTTTGACATAGTGTTCCATGATTGTTTGCATATAACACCCAGTGCTCCATGCAGAACGTGCCGTCTTTAATACCCATCACCAGGCTAACCCTAGGCTGCTACTTTACAGGGGCGCGAAGCGCTGCTAAGTGCTAGTACTTTCCTTTGAGCTACTGTGCTGGAGGTAATGTGTCGGCATCTGATGGAGGGGAGCACCCTGCCCGTTCACATATCCTTTGGGTTGCCTCTGACAATATCAGTGAGCAGAGGTAAAAAGATGTGTGTGTAGGATGCAGTTTACTCATGTCTGAAACCCTGATGATGGGCAAACGGCGGATAATTACACCTGAAAGTAGCTCCCCCACCCCCACCAAATACATGCCTTTTATTACCTATGAATACCATGGACGCCATGTTAAAGAGAACTGAAATTAGCTGAAAAGAACTGACCCGTGAATCATTTCCCAACCAGGGAATCACTGTTGTGATGGGTGATCCATCCCCCGTTAATCATGGGCATGGTTTTCTCCAGGAAATTTTTGCAATTACAGCAATGTAGGGATACAGATTCTAAAGAAATGTAGCTCTGATATTTCCATTTACACTGAATTTTATACACCCAAGAATACAGCAAATACTGAAACAGATTAGCTTCCTGGAAGAAAAGGAGCTGTGAAGTTTTCAGTGAGAATGGGCTGCCCTCTGCTGGGCACTTAGAGAAGTCTCCATGAGGGCACCGCGGGCAGGAGCTGCCTCAACAAGTTTTCAGAAACAGTGATACTTGGAAGTAAAACAAAAACAAGACCAAAAAAAAAAAAAAAAAACCCACAAAAAACCATGGCAACAAACTTAAACTTTGGTGTTATTTTTTAAAATATCTCCAGTAATCACAGACTGTGAAAACACAATTATAGAAAAGGCCCAAGGGAAGGGGATACTTAAAAAAAAAAAAATGCCTAAGATTCTTTTATAAATGTGGCACCGTAAAACCAGCCTCTTTTGCTACAGAACTCCACAAATATTTTACTGGCAAGAAAAAAAAAAAATGAGAATATATTCTCGGAAATACCAGGGAGGCTGAGAGACGTTTTGTTAATAGAGGCAAGAAAGAAGCAAGGCCATCTGCTGAATGACACACAGCGTTTTCTCGTTGGTTGAGTGGGCACATTTCAGGTCATTTCTCTCAAAATGAGATTAACCTTTGCTCTCAAGTCTGTGTGTGCGTGTGGGGGAGTGGGGGGGAGGACAGCAGTAGCTCGAGAGAGGCTTTGGCCCAGGCCGGCAGCGCAGCCACGAAGGGGAGGTCTCCACTGCACATGTCCCAGAGTGAAGTATATGTAAGAGCTATGAAGTAGGCTCACCCAGCAAGTCCCGCACAGGGCTCACTACCCACCTACACGTGTTTCATTCCGCTCAAGAAAGCCCCAGGCTCTTATCTGAGCAGGCCGAGCGGTGCTGATTGGTAAGGTTTGAACTTGAAGGCCAGGCAGCCTTCCTCACTCTCCTCCCAATCAATCAGTAAAATGGCACTTGAATGGCTCTGAAATCGCCAAAATGGGTCATTTCTCTTTTCCAGATGTGTTACCATTCCAATGTGCTGAGAGGGTCAGTGGGAAGAGAGCTACAGTAAATTATTAACATCCATTAGTGTACATCAGTATCATATTAGTTGTTTCCCAGAAAGCAGGGCCCAGAGAGAATGGGTAATAAGGGCAGGTAAGGTTTGAGAGTCAGTAAAAAAAAAAAAAAATTGGGGGGTGGGGGGAAAATGGCAAGAGGTGTGGATGGAAGCCTCAGTGCATAGCCAGGGATTGTAACTGGAAAAGAACACCAAACATCTTGCCTACTCAGTTATCTTGGATCTCTGGCATGATTGGACTTCCAACCTCTAATATCAATAGCAGTGGATAGAAAATCACAAAAAAAGTTTGTTGTTGTTGTTGTTGTTGTTTTAATGATGCCAGGGCCCATGTGTGGCCACTCACTCAGAATTCCTTGGGGGGCTCAAGCAGATAGTGGCAATTTTGTAAAGGGTCCCCCGGCGAGTCTCTCACCAGCTCTGGCTGAGAATCACCGCTCTATCGGTCACATCCTCTCCAGCACTGAGGGTGCTGCTGCTGAAACAGCTAGCAAACAGACCAACGAGCGCGCCCTTCTCATTTGGCAATTTGAGATTTAAGAGTTAAAATGGCAAATACAGGACAATGGCGCCCGTTGCCAAACACAGTTCCGCAGGCCAATGAAGGTCAAAGAGAACCCTCCTATGGGAGGTAATGGCTGGAACCTGTGGTTTTAAGTCTGAAAAACCCTGGTCAGAATTCATTTTAACTCATGCATTGGAACCACTGAGAGTCAACTGTTCATACTTTCATCTCCAGGTATGTAATCACACAACAAGCAGCCCAGGAACTAGAAGCAAAAAACAAGAACAAACAAAAAACGCTGCCACTCTGAAGTATTTTATGAAGATACCTAAGGGTCACTTGAAGCAATTTTTTTGAATGCTCCTACTCAGGTAAAACGCTATTTAATCCGACTCTTAATTTCATCATGAGCTCTTTATGCGAAGAAGGTACATTAGGAATCCCCAGTCTGCATCGCTACAATTCTGTAACTTCATACCCCTATCTAAATTTGCCTCGTTTTATCAAATCCATTACTTATGATTCGTTTCAGTGTCAGGTCTATGTTGAACTCTACAGCTGATGAGAGCCAAAACAGCCTTCAGTTTTAAAAAATCACCCGCTAGCTTGGTATTATTGAATTTGAATGTATCCCTTACAAAGCCATCCTGCAGTTAGACCTTTTTCCTAGCGGGGCTGTTAGGAATGGATGCTTCTTCACACCAGGAGGGGAGGCACCATCTCCCCCAAACTCATTCAGAATGTCTCCTGAGCTAAGTCTGACCCTCCAAAATCAAATAGTAATAGATATAGTCAATAAAGGTACCAAATCTCTTTTTAGAAGGTACTCTGGGGAATCTGCCTTAGTGTGAAAGTCCATGTACCTCAGGAGAATTCTGAAAATACGCACAATATTGAGCCACATTCACACCTTCCAAACTGCCCTTGGAGTACCAGAGGACTTACAACTTGCTATGTTTTCAAAAATCTGCCAAATTGAAAGCAAAAGCTGTATATTAGTTGCAGGTTTCTTTTTACTTTTCTTTCTTCATTGTCAACGAACACGTACACGACCAAAATGTTCGGGGAACACACACAGGCGTGACATAGGCTTTGCCACAGATATACACAACGTTCTTGAGAGGCAGGTTTACAAGGGTTCCAAGTCAAGGTCCCCGGCCATTAGGAAAGACACGAGGTCCTCATGAGGGGTCAGGAAAGGAAGTAATCCTGAAGTCCAGAACGGCTTCATAGAGGAGACACAGACTCAAGCTGGCCTTAAAAGTCAGAGTGAACAGAGTGAAGGAGGACAGTCTAGACAGAGAAAAATAAATTAAGACTGTGGACCTCTCCCTCCTGGAATTATATTAATAAAGCACCCTTCTCTGAAATGACTTGGAAGAAATAAAACAAACCAAGTTTCGTGGGCATTTTGGGTCCTACAGAAAGAAAACTGATAACCAATCATATAAAACCAGATAACTACTAAGAGTTACTGGCTATAGGTACGAGGTATGGGAATGATGTCAGGAATTCATTCACAAAAAACTTTTACTGCTCCTGCCAACCCCCAACAAAGGGGGAAATTACCTAAATGTTAAATATTACCAGATCCATGCTTCTATGAAAGTTAAGACTGTCATAGCCCAGAGATTTTTTCATCCAAAAACCTAAGGTGGGTCCGGAAAGTATCACTTTCTAGGCACAACGCTGACACGTTGAGTAACCCTTCCAATGCTTGGTTTTTCCACAAGTACAATAACACTAACCCTCAAGGGCTTTCACAAACAAAGGCTTCTTCCTAGAGTTTTCAGAATAAACCTTCCGGGCTATTTGGCCTGGGGTAGGCAGGTCTATACACTGAAGGGTCAGGGTGGGGGAGATGGGAGGAGGTGATCAATCCCCACCAAAGATTTAAAAGCTAGATGCAAAAGAGAAAATATCACCCTAAGAACAGGAAAATCAAATTGCCAAGATTTATTTAACTTTTTCTTTTACAGAAAATACATGTATGTAATATAAACACTGACAGGGAGATAAAGTACAGGGATCAGGAAGACAAATGCATTGGACAAGACTCTGGCTTCAACACCGCACTGCTTCCTGATTTCATGTGCAGCACAAATTACATGGTCATATATACTGGGAAAATGCAAGGCAACATTCATCTAGATTTACCAAAACACCAGAGGGCCTCTGAAATCCAACAATGCCATACGGAAGCCTGGTCTGTTGCTAAAGAACAAAGCTGAGCACACGTCCATCTATCCATTTACTCAAGGCATTTCATGTAGTAACTTAAGAATGAATTAACACATGAGCTTTAATGGGCTGTGGAGGCAAGGATGAAATTGTGCCTCTTTTCCCTCTTCAGAGAAAATAACTTAATTAAAAGCATAGCTGCCTGACACCGGATAGATGACAGCATAATCACAGTGAATTATTTCAGTAAATCCTATGAAATGCAACACACAATAAAGGATTGCCATGGTGCTTTGCCCTAACAGTCATTCCAGATCTAATGCTATAAAATCACATGTTTTTAAGGCTCTTTCCCAGAACTCCGAACCAGGAAAAATGACCCAAATAAATGGTTGAGATCAAGAGCCACCTTGATTTAAAACAATCTGTTTCTAAACTTGAATTCAATAATAAAGAGTAGGGGTTCCCATTTTCTAGGATTATCCCAAGAGATTAAAGTGACTGGTCTTTCATCAAAGTGTACCAGGTGATAGGCACACTTTGATAACAGTGCCTAATACAGTGTCTGGTTCAGTAATGGGGCTCAGTGTCTTATGATCTGGGGTTCAGATAAGGCTGCTTAAGATCTAGAGATTAGGGGGGCACCTGTCTGGCTCAGTCAGAAGAACATGTGACTCTTGATCTCAGGGTTGTGATTGGAGCCCCACACAAGAGATTATTAAAACATAAATAAACTTTAGAGATCAGCAAGCCCTGAAACTGCCAAGTACACCCACTCCCTCGCTCAGCTCCGTAATCAAAGGTTCTTACAAATAATCTGTAGTCCTTCATTCTTCAATACTCAGCAACCTGTGGGGAAACAAGTGCCTCAGAGACTTCATCCTTATGGGAAGCAGAGCTTATGGCAGCTCATGCCAAACACCGGTTCTCTAGAAGAGAGATGCTTGTGTGACCAGGTGTTTTTGAAACTCTTTTTCCCAGGCACAGCTAGCCTCCCCGTATTGCTGAGATGGAGATTTTTTCTTAAAGGTGGTTATATAACATCACATGAGAAATACTCATTTTCACAAAAAAAAAAAAAAAAATTCACCTTTATATCCCTTATCCATAGCATTTGGCACAATGTTCTGCAATCTATTGTGCTCTCACTAAAGATGAACCTAGAACAGAGGAAACCAAAACCAGGTCTTAAAAGGGATAGGAACAGATATTCCCAAGGAATCCCTGGATCAACTGTGACCTTTTTTGTGCTCTATTACAGTAAGTTCTTACTCAGAAGGCTTTTTTTTTTTTAACATGCAAGATGATAAAATAGACCCGCACCATATCACACAGATTAGGAAAAGAGCTATTCACCCTGGACCTCTGTAATGGAACTCATTTACCTCTTCAAAAAGTAGAGGGCTTTAGCCATTGTGAAAGACAGAACACTGTTCCTGCAGGTAGGACAAGATCTTTCACCAAAAATTCTCTTCCCTGTAGTCAGACCACAGGTGCCAATATTTGGCTTGGAGAGCAGGCCAAGTACTGAGGGTTAAATGCCAGAAACCTTTAAAGCAGCAAGTGGGACCCTGGCTTATCTTCACTCTCCAGTTACTGTTCTAAACTGTCTAGACTGAGTTCCTCTCCAGCACTTCAACCCCAGAAATTCCATTAGAGGGATCCCGAAGAGGAGACCTGTCATGTGGGAACGAGCCATTTCCTCCCCTATGACTTCTCTTCTCCTCTCTTGGGATCAGTTCCTGTTGGAGAAAGCCCTTCTCTTTGAAAAATGAAAGATGAAACCTCTGAAAAATAGCTTCATCCTATTTGCAGATTCTAGACACAATTACCTTGAGGGAAATAAGGCACCTAGAATAGGACCCCAGATGGCCTATGTGGGAACGCAACTGATAGGAGATCCTGTGGGGCTGCAAAGGAGCAGGGCTTCCAAACATGAGCATGACTTTCCTGCCACAGGCTGGGCTGCATGGGGGGCTGCTGCTGTGATGGTCTGACAGGCACAGTGGAGGCTCTGAAGAACCCAAAGAAATACAGACAAAAGTCTTCCTTAAAATAGAAAGTTACACTATCAAGCAGGTCTCTGGCCAACGCCATCATTCTTCCAAGTAATGTCTTCAGAGTCAAGAGAGGAAGTATGGAAGAGCACTAGGGGAGCAGTGAGGGGACCCAGGTTCCAGTCCTCACTCTGTTACTAGCTGGTCACATGACCTTGGGCACGCCACTTGACCCTCCCCAACCCACCCCCACCCCGAAGTCATCATCTGTAAAATGGGGATAAAACCACTTGCCTTGTCTACCTCTCGTCATGACGTGAGGACCAAATGAGATAATGTGAAAGTGCTTTGTAAACTGTGGGACACTGTATGTAAAGTAATAGTATATACTTATTACATTTTAATTAGGTCCTTATCATTGCCTATTTGACTAGAAGTGCCCCATGCAGAATGTGCTTTGCAATAGATAGACTCAAAAATAGGTGCTATAAATATACACTGGCCTTTTCCACTAGGGTTTTCAAAGAATAAAGGGAAATTCTTAATTTCCTCAGAAATGGCCTCAGAATACATTACTTAAAAATGTGAGGTCATCCAAACCTACCAAGTGATAGAATTAATTTTCTCCAAATATGTCGTGTACAATTAGGTCTGGTCTGTTGATACCTTTATACAGAGAAGTCTTAAATTCAAGAAACAGCATGCTAAAACTTAAAAGAAAACATAATTACAGTTTGTTGTAAAGGAAATAAAATGAAAACAAGAGGCATCCTATATAACGAAATTAGGTTCCAGTTCCTCAAATGGTTGCCTTTTTCCTGAGATATCTCCAGGACAGGGTCCTAGTCCTGTGAAGTGCTTTAGAGAAGCTTAGCCTTGCACGAGGTGAAAAGGACATGTAGGTTGGCAATTAGGCTGTGCTCATTTTCAGCACTAGGATCTGAACAAGGTCTGCTAGGAGCTGCCAAACAGCTTTGGTGGAGAAGCCCATATGGCCCAAAAGAGGCTTGCTAGTTCTCAGATGCCAGGCCAGAGTATGGAGAGCAGTTTAACGCAGCCATCCAGTTCAGGGATTTTCAATTCTTCCTGTAAGGTGGTTCTGCTCTTCTCCGCTCTAGTAAATAATTGAACAGAAGAAAAACAGTAAGATGTACAGCAACATATCTACCAGACTTTAGGGCCTTTTTCTGCCCAGCTGCAAGTTTACATGCAGAACAGAGACCCAGGCAAGACATGAATGGGAATGACTCTGACCAGCCCAAAGCACCCAGATTCCAGCATCCGTGTGAGACAGCCTTTATTACAAATGTTACAAATGAGGAGTTGGAGGGAGTCCTGTCAGTGCAATCACTAGTTAACAGGATGGTCGTCCTTTGGGGCCACAGGTGTGTTGCTAACCTCCGCTTTTCTTCCTGATTTGCTTTGCTTTCCGGGGTTTGAGGATGGTATAGTTTGCATACGCTGTATACTGATCTGACAGGAAGGGGACATAGAACGCCCGCAGCAACCTTGAAGATCTGAAAAACAAAGAAAAAAGAAAAAGAAAAGACAGAATTTTATCATTAGAGAGAATTTACTAACAGTGTTGAAAATGATGAAAGGAAGTTACTTAAGTGTGGTGGCGAGGATCATATTCTATGTATGTAGCACAGAAAAATGTGTCCTTTAACTACTAGATCAAGAAAACAGATTTAATCAGACCAAGTACCTTGTTACCAACACTGAAAAGATGATGTCCCTCGTAAGCCAGTGTTTCCTTCAGAATAGCTCTAGGCCTTCACTTTGCATAGAATATGCCATAGAAAAGTTCCAGGTCAATCAAACCACTGCTATTACTGGAAAAAAATTTTTTTTAATTTTATTATGTTATGTTAGTCACCATACAGTACTTCATCAGTTTTTGATGTAGTGTTCCATGATCCATTGTTTTCGTATAACACCCAGTGCTCTATGCAGTACGTGCCCTCCTTAATACCCATCACCGGGCTAACCCATCCCCCCACCCCCCTCCCCTCTAGAACCCTGCTTGTTTCTCAGAGTCCATCGTCTCTCATGGTTCATCTCTCCCTCCAATTCCCTCCCCATTCTTCCCTTCCTTCTCCTAGTGTCCTCCATGCTTACTGGAATAAATTCTTAACACCCGGTTTCTGTATCCAAGAGCCTGTAGAGATACCAGACGCTCCAATGATCCTGATGCCAGTTCTAAGTGTCCTAGGAGAGGCAAAGAAAACTATGTGCTGGGCTTCCTGAGCAGTGTTCTGGCAATGCCTAAATCAGAGAGAGAGAGAGTATACACAAGCTCATGTCCCCGGCGGGTGATAATATCCCCACTTGTTACTAAAATACACAAACGGCGGAAAACCTGAATTTCTCATGACTTTCTGAAGAATGTGAAAAATGCCTCACAGGTATTGAGCACTCGGTATTGGACAAGCACTGGAAAAAGTGCTCACACTTTTAAAGATGTTATTTAATTCACCCAATAACCCCATGAGCAAAGTGCTGTTATTATCCCTACTTTATAGATGGGCAACCGAGGCTGACGCAGACGAAGTAACTTGCTCAGGGTCACACAGTAAAGCGATCGCGCCTCATTCAAATCCAGATTTGATTCCAGGTTCTGCACTGGGTCACCTGCGCTCTTGATCTGCACCATGGTTTATCCCGCATCCCAGACACCAGCTAACCAAATTCATCACTTCCTAGAAAATGTGGCAGCGAGAGTCTGGTATTCTGTATGAAGCCTTATTCCTTGACTATGCTTTCTGAGTCTGAAAATCCAAAGTTGGCCCAGTTACTGCCACCCTCAGTGAGGGAGCTGAAGAGTGTTCTGCTGCCAGTCCTCTTCCAGACTCTAAACTTGTAAATGTCATGTCAACGTGGCATCTGTACTGGCAGCCTCGCCCTGGCTTTGGCAGGCTCCCGCAGTGCCTGCACACAATGATATCGTGCTTGGCATACACACCTCTTAGATTCTCCCCAAATGGGACGCTGGCAGGGCTCTGTGCTCAACAGAGACGCACTTTACTTCAACAGCTAACAGCTCGAGGGCTTTGATAGAAAAGAGGCTTAGAAGAGACACATGAGATAAAGCAGGCCTGCTAACAAAATGAACAGGAGGAGGAAGCACCCACCTCAGTCAAGAAGAAGTTAGTTTATCCTTTCTGTCCATGCTGCAGAGAAGGGGAAGGTCAGAACAGAGAACGGTAAGCACAGCAAACTCCTGCAAGCCTCAGTGGAGTAAAGAGAGGCTAAGACTAATTAAGTGTCATTTCCATTCCAGTGGACTCTGCGATCAAAGCCTCACTAACATGGTCAGCTCAGCCCTTCAGGCAGCTCCAGTAGAATATTAGGTCTGCTGGGCCCAATCTGAGTTTTTCACTTTCTTTTTTTGAACAATTCCTTACTACTTGGGAAGACTGTTATTTCATAGTTTTATTTGTTTTAGAGTCTTCCTAAGAACAAAGAGAAATTCTACTTATTTTTTAAAATAGAATAAAACTCATTCTATCTTGTAATTACCACATGGATCCACTGCCACCTTTTATAAATTCAAGTTATATTACGGGATCTTAGTGGTTTTATTTTTTTCCTGTATCTCGGATTAATTACAACTATATTTTTTTTTAAAACTAAAATAAGACAAAGGAAAATGATGAAATCACCAAAAAAGATGACGCAAAAGTAATCACTATTGCATTTTATCTGCAATTTTCTAACTGCATTGCCCAAATTATTGTATCGTCTTCCAATAACGTATAAAAGACCTGAGACACTATCTTTGCAGTCGGCTTTTAGCTTTCATTGAACACAGCTGAGAATCCAGGATTTTTAAATTTTCTGCCCATAATGACAATGAGAAGAAAACGGACAGAGAGAAAGATTTCACAATTATTAGATCCGAAGATGAGTGTACAGGGACAAAGAGCAGCACCCCTAGCAAGGATGGTAACACTGATCCGAAATGAAAGTTCAGACCAGGAGTCTAGAGATGACTGCATGCCCCACAGTATACATGGATGGATCTTCTCAAACTCAAGAATTAATGAGTGGGCAATGTATTTCTCAGAACAAAAAGGAAATAAGGTATTTTGATTCAGTTAGTCATTCCACAGGGAGGACTTCATCATTCAATGTTTTGCAGCAAGAACCTACACCTTCCTGTTACGCTTAAAAAGGGCGTATGACCATATGCTTTCATCTTTAATGATGTCTGTGGGCCAAATTTTATTTGATACAGTTCATAAGTGGACAAATGCTAAAGGCAGGTTAGTACACAAAGGTGACTAGAAACGTATATATGGGAAAGAAATTTAAAAATTCAATGGATCTATCATTTTAGTTGGTATCAAAGAATGAAAATGTCTGAATTGTGGAGCCAAGAAGATATAGTCTCTTCAACAAAATTATGAGCCATTAAAGGTTTCAAAAAATTCTAGTTTTTCATTTTGATGATGCAAGTGCTAGAACAACCAGAAGTGGTAAGCTAGAACCTACTGGAGATATATTTAAAGTTTGGAACCAGTATTTTCAAGATGGCTATATTCCAGGTCCATGCATGACAGCTGCATTCCAGAGGTGTCCATTTCAGGTGTCTACGTATCTATGTACATCTATTCCAAACCAGGAGAATATGGAAGATTCAGGGTTACTACACTTAAATTATTAAGATTTCAAATGAAGGTTTTTGTTTTTGTTTTACTATCCTCTCATTTTTATAAGTTATTTATAAAATAACTAAAAAATGTAAAAAAACAAAGTGTCTATTGGGCAAGACAGTAAATGGTAATGGACTATTTTTCTTGGTATGTTGATAGATCATGCCCAGAAACTCCAGAAGAGATCTCGGGCCATACAGGGGTCATCATCAAAAATACCGATTGCCCTGAAATGGAAGAAGGGCCACTATGCATTACTGTTGAAGGCAAAGGTGGGCTGAGACAAAGGTAAAAAGATAAAGGAGACTGGGACAAAATACGTGCAATACATAGGAAAGGATTAGTAGCGAGAACATATGAAGTATTTCTGCAATCAAGAAGACAAATGACTCTGTAGGGAAAAATGATAAAGAACATGAACAGAGAAAAGAAACATAAATGGCCAATACTGGTGATCTAGTTGGGAGAGAGAGATGATGCATAACCACGACGCAGCACCCACTAAATACTAAAAGCTGATACCAAAGTTCAAAGTGATAATATACACATTGAGAAGAGAGGACAAACACTGAGGGTTGCATAGGTGTAGAAAAAGCGTTTACTGTATCTCATTTCATTTTCTCCATCCAACATTCCAAGATACACTCAACAGAAAGGCAACATGCTCATTCATAACCAAGTCTACAGGATCTTGGGTTAAATGCTCTGTCCACTCAGCACCAGCCAGAAAAATGGCTTGAATAAAATCCAAACTCTTTCGCATGGTCTACAAAGCCCTAGGAGATCTAGCCCTCACTTCCTTGTCCCACCTCCCCTTGCTCATTGTCCTCCTGCCCACTCCACTCCCCCACCAGCCTCCTCACAGTCCTTCCCTCCCTATAGCCTCTGCATGCTTTCCCTCCTCTCCCTGGAACACGCTTCCACCCTGTTTTTCTCATAAATGAGTCTGACTCATCTTAGAGGCCACCTTGGAGAGGTCTTGTGACACCCTAGGAAAGCCCAGGTTTCCATTTCTAACACAGTTAATCTCTCTCGGGGCACCTTGTGTGTTTCTTACACTCTGCACAATTTACATTTATTTGTTGATTAACTCGTTTATTGTCTGTCCCCCACACACCGCCCCCAGATATCTGGGACCAAGTCTGTTTTATTTACCAACAGCACAGTGTCTGGCACATAGTACATGCTGAAAAACAGATGTTGGATGGATGGATGGATGAATGGAAGGCAGGGAGGGAGCAAAGGTGAAAGAAGGATGCTGAAGAGAGTGAGGCAGGGATTTTATACAAATGGTATCTGAGTTTAACTCAATTCAGTTCTTCCACCAGTGACTGAGCACCATATCAAGCAATGGTTTAAGTGCCAGAAAAACAGTGGTGGACAGAAGATTCCTACTCTCAAAGGGGAATTCGAAGTCCCATTGATGGGTGGTTTGTAATAACCATCTTGCTAAGGACAAGCATAGGTATGACTTGGATACATCGAGAGATCTATGAAGCATCCTGATTCTGCCATGCTTCCTCAGGACACAATCACAAGAAATTCAGCATCAAATTCTATTATTATGTGTTCAGGAAGCAATCAGTCATTTCTAGTTAAGCCTGAACACAAAACTATATAAAAGGTGGGGACTCTATATAAGAAGAAGCTAAGAAGAATTTATTTATCATCAGAGCTTGGTATTGGAAAAAAACCTTATTAGAAGGTGAATCTCCTTTTCTCTTGGAGATTCTGCTTGTCGTCTTTAAGAGCATTATCTACCTTTAACATCTAAAGCCACCAATGTCTTCTAAAAGAAAAGTGAGCAAACCGTCAATATACACACCTTTGTATGTGTATATTGATTTTGATTTTTTTAAATCCAAAAAACAAGTTGGCTTGAATTCTCCACTTCTAACACTATAGCTGCTATTCTAAATTGATTTCTTTACCATCAACAGCTTTAATATGTTAAGCACAACTGGGGCCCTTTAAGTTGTTTTACTGTTGCTGGAAAAAGGGAAATCAAATTGGTTATTTGCCTTTAGTGAAAGAAAAGAGCAGTTGAGCACTGGAGTAACATAGACCTGGAAACACTCACAGACCTGGAAATAAATATCAGACTGAAACACAAATTAGAACAAAATTAATGTCTATCAAAACTCATACAACAATGTCTGTAATAACGTAAAATGGCAAAGTATTGCCCTAGGGAAGCACAGGAAGCATAATTCAGGGAGACGCAAAATATCTGTATCGATCATGGAAGCTGACTTCCCCTTCCAGTGAGAAAGTCACTTAAGCAATTCAAGGATGAAATCCACGTTGACAAAGCAATTGCCTGAATAGCATAATTAGCCGACAGCTCAGAATGTTTTCTAATTCAATTACCAGCCCTATTGATCAGGGCTGGGGAGCGATCTGCTGCAGAGATTTCAATCTGCCCTTGCTGACTTGGATGGAAGACCACCCGCCAGAACCTGAGGTCGCTGGGCCAATTTTTCACGTTAAAAAGACAACATCCAGGGGCTCCTGGGTGGCTCAGTGGTTTAAGCATCTGTCTTCTCCGAGTCAGGTCATGATCCTGGGATCCTGGGATGGAGCCCGGCGGGGAGGGCTCCCTGCTCAGCGGAGAGTCTGCTTCTCCCTCTCCTGCTCCCCCTGCTTGTGTGTGTGCTCTCTCTCTCCCTTCCTCCATCAAATAAATAAAATTTTAAAAAATAAAATAAAAAGAAATAAAAACACCCTAGTCTTCAGGTTTTCTAATTTTTATCTATCCATCCATCCGAACATTAATATCCCTGTGAACCTCTAGTCTAAACCCATTGCCAGTTCTTTCTAAAGCTGGTTTCCTGGGGCGCCTGGGTGGCTCAGTCGTTAAGCGGCTGCCTTCGGCTCAGGTCACGATCCCTGGGATCGAGTCCCTGCATCAGGCTCCTTGCTCAGCGGGGATCCTGCTTCTCTCTCTGCCTGCCACTCCCCCTGCTTGTGCTATCAAATAAATAAAATCTTTAAAAAAAATAAATAAAGCTGGCTTCCTCTCTTTTTGTCTCTCTCACTCTCTTGCACTTAAGTTGTATTCCAGTGACAGACTGTCCATAACCCTCAGCACAGAGCTGGCCTTTCACAGATCTTCAGTTCAGAGGAGGATCTCAGAATCCCCTCAAGACTTAATCTTAGCCATCCTCAACCTACAGTCCCATATCAAGCAACTTAAGAACTGCTCAAAAAGCTGGTACGCATCCAAACTGTGACTGTGCTTTAAGATTCTTTAACAGGAAATGGGGTGAGGGACACTAATGTAAGTAGTGCAGAGGTGACATTTATATCTTTTCCCAATTGGAGAGAAGGACACAGGAGTTATGTGCTCTATGTTATATAGCCCACTAGAATGTCAGTCTCTTGAAGAAAGAACTTTGTCTAACTGCCGGATCTCCAGTTTTTAGGGTGGTACCACAGAAAGTGCTCAATAAATATTCTTCTGTGAAAGAAGGAATGACTACCTGACTCTTGGAGCACCTAGTTTTACCTCCCTTGCCTCTGGCAGCATTCATCTTCTAGAAGGAAAAGGAATTATAAAAAATAATATGAAGCTCTTGTTTCTCTTCACTTCCCAAACAACTCAATCCTAAAGACATCCATCAGACGGGTCCAAGCAAAGCAGAAGTCTATAGTGTGTGGGGGAGAGAAGGGGTCCCACGTTACAGCACAAGTAACAGGTGGAGGGCACCATAGTAGCAAAGAAAATATTAATGCAGGAGGTCACATAACCTCTCCAGGTTTCAGTTCACATAAACTGTGCTGAATCATCATTACCTACGTGACCAGAATGACAGTTTCCAGCAGGGATGTCCAATAGACCCTTGACATTCAATGAATAAATTCCCAGTTTTGACTATTTGGTAGCAAGCTTCAAAGATGCATGTAATGATCTGGAAGCTCACTGAGGCGCTAACTGTAATCACCGCACTACAAGACTGGTGTACAGACCGAATCATTTAACTGATCCGGGGCCCTGGTCAGTCACCTGACATAACACCATAACCTCTTGCCAGTCACCTTTAGCCAAAATTCAGAATGAGGGAATGGAGAAAGAACTGGTATTAGGCAACTGGCCATTTTCTGACCTTCAGTCCCACCACGGTGCTAGGAAGATGCTCTTCACTAGTCTCTTTTCCATCTGATGGCTACTAAGATATGAAGGTGTTATATGCTCCAGCCACCATTCCTGTGGAGAAGACACTAAACCGTGTTCAAAACGGTGTCTGTCTCTGCTCTTTGGACCCTTATTTGAGCTATTTCTATGTGACAAATAGTAAGTAACACTGGAAATCACATCAGGTAGACGATTCTCACAAGATTTACAGAGAGGAAATAAACAGTGAATATACTTTAAAGTAACTCAAGAAGATTTTTATCTTTTTTTTTTTTTTTTAGCTAAAAAAACAATTTGTGATTTCTCTCAAATGTGTGGTTCACTGATGGGTTTTGTTTCATCTGATGTTGGCTAGAATCTTCACAATGGCCACACTCCCATGGCTGGACTGAGAGCTCAGCTAGTGCAAAGGGCCTTCAGGCCTCCTCCATGTGGGCCTTTCTCCTTAAAGCCACAGTGCCTGGATCCTAAGAAGGAGCATTCCAAGAGACAGGAAACAGAAGCCCATCCATCAGCCACTCAACAATCTTTATCTTACTGAATAAGGGCATCAGAAGCTTCTAAAGAAATCCTTATTTCACCTTCTTCTCCTTTTTTACTTTGGCATAAATCCAGTTTTAAGAATGTGAAATAATGGGGCCCTGGGTGGCTCAGTCAGTTAAACATCTGCCTTCAGCTCAGGTCATGATCTCGGGGTCCTGGGATCAAGCCCCACGTCGGGCTCCCTGCTCAGCGGGCAGCCTGCTTCTCCCTCTGCATGCCACTCCCCCTGCTTGTGTGCACTCTCTCTGTCTCTGTCAAATAAAATCTTTAAAATAAAGTGATCTTTTTTTAAAAAAAAAGAATGTAAAATAACCACAAAACAAGAAAACTACAGGCCAATATGACTAATGAACACAGATGTAAAATCCTCAACAAAATATTAGCAAACCGCATACAATAATACATTAAAAGATCATCCACCATGATCACATGGGATTTATTCCAGGGATGCAAAGATGGTTCAATATTCACAAATCTGTCAGTGTGATAGAGCACATCACCAAAATGAAGAAAAATCATATGATCATCTCTCTAGATGCTTAAAAAGCATTTGACAACATTCAAAATCCATTCATGATGAAAACTACCCAACAAGTGGGTTTGCCAGGAACATACTGTGACACAATAAAGGTCACATATGAAAACCCCCCAGTGCAGTGGAGGCCTGTGTAGGGCTGTTGCTCAGCAGGCCCGGCCTGGCTTTGGGCCCAGGGCCTCAGAGCCGGGGACTCTGCCCCTGTGCCGGCCTGGCCGTGGCCAGCAATCCCGGTATACCGCGGCGCCTGCTGCAGAAAGATGTGGTGGGTATACCACGGAATATTACTCAGCCATAAAAACGAATCTTGCCATTTGCAACAACATGGATGGAACTAGAGAGTATAATGCTAAGTGAAATAAGTCAGTCAGAGAAAGACAAATACTGCATGATTTCATTCATATGTGGAAGTTAAGAAACAAATGAACAAAGGAAGAGAGAGAGAGAGAGAGAGAACCCAAAAAACAGACTCTCAACTATACAGAACAAATTGATGATTACGGGGGGGGGGGGTGGTGGATGAAACAGGTGAAGGGGATTAAGAGCACTTATCATGATGAGCACTGAGTCATGTATAGAATTACTGAATCACAATCATATTGTGCATCTGAAAGTAATTTAACACTATGTTAACTACACTGGAATTAAAATGTAAAAATTTTTTTAAAAAGATGTGGTATACATACACAACGAAATATATTATGCAGCCAAAAAAAGGGATGAGACTATGTCATTTGAGACAACATGAATGGACCCAGAGGGTATTACGCTAAGTGAATAAGTCAGAGTGAGAAAGACAAATACCATATGACTTCATTCATATGTGTAATCTAAAAAATAAAACAAATGAACAAAAAGTAGAATCAGACCTATAAATATAAAGAACAAACTGAGGGATGCCAGAGGGGAGGTGGGTAGGGGATGGGCAAAATGAGTGCAGGGGGGGAGATACAGGATTCCAGTTACGTAATGAATAGGTCATGGGAATAAAAGGCACAGCATAAGGAATACTGTCAATGATACTGTAACAGTAATGTATGGTGGCAGATGGCAGCTACGCTGTGGTCAAAGCAGCATAATGTATAAACTTGTGGAAACACTGTTGTACACCCGAAACTAATGTAACATTGTGTGTCAACTATACTCAAAAAAAAAACAAAAAACAACATGAAATACATCAAATAATTGGTAACTATTTTCTGAGACCTTAGTATGTCCTAGGTGTTGCAGAGATTCAAAAAGAGTTGTGGTTTCTAACTCTCAAGGAGCTTAGAAATAAAGACCTCTGATGACGCCGGCCACTTGGTCTAAGCTCGCTAACAGCAGGGGCAGTCCCAAAGGACTGCACACACTCTTCAAACCTGAGAGTCTGTAGCATGGACTTGGGGCACAGATGCTCTGTACATAGTCTCTTTCTAGAGATCTAATTTCAAAACAACGGGAAGCACACTCTGGGTTTCAGAAAAACAAAAGGTTTGTTCTTCTTAAAATGTCAGCAGATCTCAATGATTAAGCAGTTGAAGACTGCAATGAGCAAAATGCCAATGTGTTTTGAAGCCAAATCTAGCCTGGGGTAGCTCTGCCAGATGAAAGGTCTCAGCAAAGTACTGGGAGAAGATTAAAAAAAGTGGGGGGGGGGGAGGAAGGCCAAGAACTGATAAAGAAACAGAAAGTAGTGAGAATAATGAGCTGTAAAGAATTACGAAAGTTCATGGGGTGCCTGGGTGGCTCAGTCGTTAAGTGTCTGCCTTCGGCTCAGGTCATGATCCCAGAGTCCTGGGATCGAGCCCCACATCCGCTCCCTGCTCAGTGGGGAGCCTGCTTCTCCCTCTCCTGCTCCCCCCGCTTGTGCTGTCAAATAAATAAAATCTTTAAAAAAAAAAAAAAAGAATTACAAAAGTTCAGAAACTCTGGGGTGCCTGGGTGGCTCAGTCAGTTGGGCGTCTGCCTTCAGCTCAGGTCATGATCTCAGGGTTCTGGGATCGAGCCCTGAGTCGGGCTCCCTGCTCAGCAGGGAGTCTGTTTCTCTCTCTGCCCCTCTGACTGCTTGTGCTTGCTTTCTCTCTCAAATAAAGTCTTTAAAAAAAAAAAAAGTTCAGACACTCTGATCTCTTCTTCCTTACAATTTCTCAGTATTCTTGGCAGAGATGAAGGAGCTGGAGGTACCACCATGATTGATGTGTAGGGAAAAGACAAGAGCACTTCAATTACTGATTAGGAGGGAGAACTAATTCTACCCAAAGGACGTGAACACCAGCTGAAGCATGTCAAACTGTTGGCTTGCAACCAAATACTGCCATAGGGTGTAGTCTCCCTTTCCACCTGGGTAGCAAAAAGCCACAGATGAACAGCCTGCTGGACTATTTTGTGCACCATATGTCTCTTCTGCTAGAAATCTCCTTTTAAAAAGTAAAATTTCAAAAATTATCCAATTTGGACGAAGAATGGCATCAAAAGAGCTGTGATGGTTTTAAAACACGTCCATAATTCTTTGACATTCCTCCTGTCAATAAGGAAAGTCTAATTCCTCTCGCCTTGAACATGGGTTATTCGAGTGGCTTGCTTTCAATGAACAGAATGAGACAAGAGTGAGACACTGTATGAATTCCAAGGCTTGGTCATAAAAAAAACTTTATAGCTTCTGAGATACTAGCTCTTGGAAGCCGGCCACCAGGCTGTGAGGAAGCACAGGCCATGTGGTGAAGCCACGTGTAGGTGTTCTGGCCGCAGCCGGCACCAGCTGCTAGACGTGTGAGAAAGCCTTTGCAATGCCTCTAGCCCCAAGCACCATCTGACGGCCAATGCATGAAGAGCTCTGAGCAGCTGAAGAACTGTCTGGCTGAGCCCAGTCAACCTCCAGAACCATGAGAGAAAACAAGTAATTGTTATTCTTTTATATTGCTAAGTTTGGGATGATTTGTTATACCACAATAACCAGAACAAAAGGTTCCAACTGATTTGCCCTTTACAGCAGTTCTCTATGATCTTCTTCTCTTCCAGAAATAAATAATCCTGCTGATGCTGCGGTTAGGGGCTGGGGACACATGGCTGCCACCACCCAGACTACCACACAGGACCAAAATGGGTACAGGTGCCACAGCTGCTGGATTCACTTCTTCTTGGAGGCTGAAAGAAGAGTCATGGTCTCGGTAAAAAAAAATCTCCACGGCAGGTAAAGCTCAGTGACCACCGAGAATCCTGTGTTGGGCACTGAAAGAACACCGGGACAGGTGCCGGCCGCACAGTCCCGATGGTGCTGCGTCGAGGCCCTCTGACTGGAGGGGGCCCCTCTCCTACAATGCCAGCTGGAAGTGTGAACTTTTAATCCCTTGCCTGCATCTACTCTTCACCTGTAACTATAAACGTGCAGGGCTTTGAAATCCTGCCCAAATTATCTCAAGCCCCTCATCAGGCAAGCCTAAAATTCAGTTAGAGGAGGCTAATATGTCCAAAATAAGGAAGAAGGAAATCTCACAATCCAAAAACCAAAGGTGAAAGCAAAGCTAGCCAGACAAAAGGGACCTACACCGAGGGAGGAAAGCGTGGGCAGAGAGCTGCCGTGTGAAGCAGGGGCAGGGCCTCCCAGCTTGATTCCGAAGCTACGAACAGGCCCTGGTGCTCAGGAAGCCAAGGGAACCTGGAAAGGCATTTCCCACCAGACTCCTACAGCCACACATTCTCACCACACTTCGGAAGGAACCCACCGCTGAGCTGGCAATTGATTGCAACACTCTCCCTCCACTCCTCTCTGGGAAACCTCCGAGTAGGCATTACATCCACCCACGTGTCAAGCTATTTTATACAAGCAGCAATTATATCATGCTTCAAAGAAAGAAAAAAAAATCCTCTCTTATTTTAGAAAGTATGTAATATGAGATGGCCATAGAGTAACAAATGTGTCTGGTTTAAAAAGTGATACTGCTAACTAGTTTAGACCCCATATCCCAGGAGTCAGAGAAAGCTTTATACGATTAACCAGACACAGACGTGGCAAACCCAGGGAGAGAAGGCACGGCTTTGGCGCCAGCTGTATGAAGGGGAGACCAGAAGATGGT
Source organism: Phoca vitulina (assembly GCF_004348235.1). Classification (NCBI taxonomy): domain Eukaryota; kingdom Metazoa; phylum Chordata; class Mammalia; order Carnivora; family Phocidae; genus Phoca; species Phoca vitulina. Next base: position 8,561,689 of record NW_022589741.1, read on the forward strand.
AAGATCTTCTGCCTGGGTCCTGTCTCAGACTAGTGGGTTCTGGTTCTCTAGGCCTCTCATAATGCAAAGAAGCAGCCTATGGGAAAAGAATGAAAGGACTTCTGGGTTGCCATTCACCCAAATGGGCTAACGACAGTTAGCCCTATTTATGGAGTCATGCTCCACTAGCCCAACAGTAAAGGCCTTGCTTGTCTTCCAACAATTTCAACAGAAAACAAGCTTCTTCCCATATTCACAGATATTCAGAATTGCTAAATTTGTACCAGTCATAATTACTGACTAATAAAGATTATTATTGTTCTAATAACCTTTAGGCTGCTTTCCCCTGGAGCTGAGTCTGCACTGAGTAGGATATTTTTACGTGCCAGTACGGTCTTCAAACTATCCAGGTTGCTTCCCTTTCGGATGACTGAGACCCAACCGAGGCTACAATACCAAGGAATGTCAGCAAATTAAATGAAATAAGTAAGCTATGGGCAAATCCACACATCAACATGGACTGCAGAGCAAAGGAACAATCCATACTCGGCTCCTCCGTCCTGCTTTTTGGGGCAAGCCCCTGTATTCTGGTCACACTGAAGCAGGATGACCACACATCTTGATTTGCCCAGGGCAGGGCTCCTTTTATTTTCAAAAGCACTTTGATTTGGATGATCTCTTACAGATCACTTCCACCTAAAAGCCAATCTAAGCCAGTGGAAGAGGTAAATTACATTTTTCTTGACTAATCCCTCAGGCACCTCAAAGGACTTCTTTTTATGTTTCCACTTGTGCTCATGATTTCTTCTCCTTGAATTATCTACGCGATTCTGCCCTCTCTACCACCGGTACAAATCCTCCTTTCCCTCCACGCCTCAGCTCAGGAGCCATGTTCTTCGGGAAGCTTCTCAGTATACCCTGACCGCCACGGATCTCTCCTCTCTTGGAAGTTCTAGCACACAACCTGGCACCTCCTATGGTCTTACTATTATTTTCAAGTCATTTTTTGCATGTGTAACTATACAAGTTGTAAGTTATTTAAGGGCAAAATCTGTGTCTAATTACTTCCTTTACATCCCTTAAAAAATCCAGCTCTGTGACAAGGACATAGTATCTTCTGATTTTCAAACCTGCCTAAGCAGCTGGCTCTGAGATCTAAGACTCCAGGTGCCTCCTACTGCTGACTTCCTTCTCTCACAGCACCCCGTACTTTTCCTTTAAAGCACCTAACGCAGATTATAATTATATATTGATTTGTATGCTTATTTGTTTAATGCCAAGGTCCAAGAGGACAAGGAATTTGTGCATATTATTCATCACTATATACCTCAGATCTATTGGAGTGCCTGGCAGTGTTCAAAAAAAGTATCTGCTGACTGGATGCGTGTCAGATGGATAGACGGACAGAGAGATGGATAATGGAATAAAGAAAAAATCATCTCTCAAAGTGAACCCTCAAAGTTTTAGGGCCCAAAACATTTGAGAAACTAACTGGCTTCCATTTCTAAAAGATCATGTCACAGGCTTATTAAAACCTTCTCCTTTCCTCAAGAGGACCTAGAGAGTAATTAGGCCTGCAGCCCCATCCAGTCTAGGGTCAAAGACACTGGTGACCATCTCGTGCAGATGGTACCACATTTCTCCCTGTTACATAAATTGCTGAAGTACAAAAGCCATGGTCTCAAGAAGTCAGAGGAAATGTAACAACCCCAGTGAACAGGCTGGGAAGCATTCCAGGACCAAGCTCCCAAGAGCATTCCGTGCACCACCTCAGAGTGGCAGCTCTGAGGTACAGAGCCCGACACCACAGTCCAGCTGAACTGTCCCAAGTCCACAACATGAGAGGTCACCGTGCTGACAGTTATAAACGGCTGTGGCAAGACTGGGCTGTGGGATCCCACTGTTTTTGCAGTGACGTCAATATATACTAGGAAATGCTGAGGAAGAGAAAGAAAATCAGCATAATTTTGGAACCCTAGGCTGCCTGCTAATTAATTGAAAAGCCTGACATTTATACAGTGCTTTAGAATTTAAAAACACCTTCATATTTCCACTCTCATTTAATCCTTACAACATTCCCATGAAGAAGATAAAATATTATCATCTCTGTTCTAGCATGGAAATCTGGAATCAGAGAGGAACAACCAGCAAGTCACATCTTCTGACCCCTTGCTCTCTTCTCTGTACACCTTCAAGTGAACTGTACCTTTCCAGTTCTTAAACCAGACTTCTTTCTTTCTCAGCATATGGTCATGAAAAGCATGCCAATTTATGGGAAACAAGTAAAATTTACGGGAAGTGAAAAACCTCTGAAGGCATTCTCCACTAACCTCCCTCCCTCCACTGCACTAGAGGTGTGCGGAGTGGGCGGAGGGGAAATGAAGCAGCAGCAGGGACCGACAGGACAAACAGGACATACGATGAGGTAAGTTTAGGGTCCGTCGCTCCAGCAAGTTCTGCTCAAACCTGCAAAAGCTTCTGCTCAGGGACCAGCCCTGCTACAGAAAGCAATCCACAACACTTTTGATACAGCAAAGGAGAATGTTAAATACGTAGATACAGGCCACTGTGAAAGTCGTGGGGTTCTGGGTAAATTTTGGCCTGATCTTCCTGACACCCTGCATCTCCTGAGTCTATCCCTCCTCTGCAGTTGAGTTCACTCCCTCACTGCCTCTCATCTAGCCAACCAGAATTGTCTCCTAACTTGTTTCTATGCTTCCAACTTTCCCTCCTTCCAGTCCACCTCCTACACAATCACCAATGCGATCCTCAGATGTCACCTCCTCTTGGCATCTTCCTTGGCCTCTCCCACCTAGCCTTTTGGGAATTTCCCCATCTCTCCTATGCTTGGATACCGCCTCCCCAAGGTGGGGTTTCTCCCCAGGTTTACCATAAACTCCCCTAGGCAGCGGTCTTGTCTCCACACAGTATAAAGTCTTAGATGTAGAAGATATTCAGTAAATGTTGATCAAATTGAGCCCATTATGCTTTATTTCTGGCCTGAACATCTAGCTTGTTAGGGAAGCAGAAGGCTCAGTGGGCAACAGCAAGCAGCATCTCTGGAAATGATGGCTGGGACTGAACACCGAGGAGCCACCACACTTGTGTGGCTGTACAAGGTTCTCCAGCCACCCTCTGCTCACCGCAAGGCAGGTGGGAAGGTGACCAACACCTTCCGCTCTTTCTTCAAGAGATTTCAAATTCTCACACGGGAACTATACGAGCATGCTTTTTTGCCTTGTCCCAAAGGCTCTCTGTTTATGTGCACCAGCTGTGGTTCTAGGAGGCCACCAAAAGGGGAAATGGGTAGATGGGTGGCCCTTCTCATTTTAACCCTTCAAAACCAAAGGGGAAAAAAAGTCACCTGAAAATTACTCCCTTGCCCCATTTGCTATTAACAGAGTTCATTCTGTAGCCAATGTACTGCTGGTCAGTATTTGTGAACCATTCAGTTTCCCTTTGCTAACAGGAAGGTTGCTCGGGATCTGCTGTCCTCTCAGAGCTGGAGATCTTCCCAGGGCCAGATCTCATGTTGTCACAGTTTTCTCAATCAAAATAGAAGGCCCAATAGCGACCTAGCCCAAGTACTACATCAAATAACAATAACTAAGAACATGTATGATGCAGAGAGCTTCACAACATCACTGCTGCTTCTCCCTCCAGCTCTCTCCTATTATTGGCCCAATCTGACCATGTATGAATATCAATCCACCATCCCACCACCTCTCATGGCCCTCCACTCCCTCAGCGCCCCCGCCCCTCCTCACCCAACTTACGGCCACGACCACTCTCTGCCATAAACTCAACTCCCTTACCCCCTTCATGCTTTGTTGAACTTTTTGGCCTAAACCCAACCCTGCACACAAAAATGCGTGCATAAATGTGCACAGCATTATTCACAATAGCCAAAAAGTAAAACTAACCCAAGTATCCATCAACTGGGGAAGAGGTAAACAAAATGCTTATATCCATATAATGGAATAGTATTCAACAACAAACACCGACTGATACATGCTATAACATGAATGAATCTCCAAAACATGCGAAGTGAACGAAACCAGATACAGAACCTCACATATTATATAATTCCATTTATATACATACAACTTGGTAAATTTACTAAAAATTATTGAATTGTACACTTAAAATGGGTGGATTTTATGGTATGTAAATTATACTTCTACAAATTTGTTTTAAAAAATTTAAAAACAACAACTCTGGTTAAATTCACCTGTTCTGTGATTCAGCACCGGGCTATCTCTACAGCTGGAGAAGAAAAAAGCAACCACACTGGCCCCACTTAAAGCTCATGTGGGTTCTTGATCCTGTCTTCCAATCATACTGTATTTCTCGAGCTCCTTTTGTCTCCTACTCTCCTCAATTATTTCCCTCTACTCAAATCTCCAACACCTCATCCCCATATAGTCCCTTCTCATCTGATAATCCTACTTCCTGCTTCACCGAGAAAACAGAGGCCATCAGAGGAGAACTTCCAGACTCCTATTATCACACCAGCCTGCTGCCAGTTCCTACTCTGCTCTATCTAGCAGGTATGTGTGGCTATTTAAATTAAGATTAAATAAAATTAAAAATTCAGTTCCTCATGCAGAGTAGTCACATTTCAAATGCTTAATAGCTACATGCACCTTGTGGCTCCTATATTGGACAGTGTAGATACAGAATCTCTTCATCACTGCAGAGAGAGGATCTATCTACTGCCCACCTATCCAAAACATCTCCTCTACTTACAGGTATGTTTCCTCCCACCCACCTCAAGGGCGCTGCTCCAGCAATTCCTTCCTTTCTCCTACATGATCAATTTTCAGCTAAGAGATCATTTCCATCAGCATACAAACGTGATTGTTATTGAAATAGATAATAGATAATGGCATTCTCAACAGAAACAAGAAATAACGAATATGTGACATGATAAAGGTGTTAGCTGATGCAACTGTCATAATCATACGGCAATACATGAATGTATCAAACCAACATGTGTACACTTTAAACTTACAAAACGTACACGGTAATTTTTAAAAAAAAGATAATGGTAATGATTGCACAACACTGTAAATATAATTAATGCCACTGAATTGTACACTTAAAATAGTTAAAATGGCAATTCTTTTTTTTTTTTTTTTTTAAGATTTAATTTATGGGCGCCTGGGTGGCTCAGTTGGTTAGGCGACTGCCTTCGGCTCAGGTCATGATCCTGGAGTCCCGGGATCGAGTCCCGCATCGGGCTTCCTGCTCGGCGGGGAGTCTGCTTCTCCCTCTGACCCTCCTCCCTCTCATATGCTCTCTCTCTCTCTCATTCTCGCTCTCTCAAATAAATAAATAAAATCTTTAAAAAAAAAAAAAGATTTAATTTATTTGACAGAGAGAGAGAGCGCACAAGCAGGGGGAGCAGGAGAGAGAGAAGCAGACTCTCCACCGAGCAGGGAGCCCAACATGGGGCTCAATCCCAGGACCCTGGGATCACGACCCAAGCCGAAGGCAGACGCTCAACCGACTGAACCACCCAGGCGCCCCTAAAATGGCAAATTCTGTGTTTATATATATATAAATATATATACACACACACACGTATATTGTATATATACTATCACAATTTAAAAAGATTTAAAGGATAAAATCTTCTCTCATCATCACTTTCCCTACAGCACCCACTACCAGTGACGGCCGTTTCTCTGCTTCCCTTCAGAGCAGAACTCTTCAGAAGACTTCTCTATGTTCGCCATCTCCAATTCTGTTTTTGCTCTCATCCCCCTCATCTCTCAAGTCACCATGCCCCTACCACTCCACCAAAATTGCTTTTATTGGCTGCCTAACCCAATTGGACTTTATTTTTTATGGACAACTTTATTCAACTTTATCAGCAGCTTCTGAGCACTCCCTCCTCCTAAAAACATCTTCTTCCCTGTTTCTGAGTCCCAGACCTGCCTCTCAGGACCTGGTCCTCTACCTTTTGCTTTCTGCCTGGACTCTGCCCACCAGGCATCCCTGGACCTCTACCCACAAATCGCCTGACTCTTCCAACTCAACCCCATTACTCCTTCACCTGAATGTCCTAACTCCTCTCTTGTCATCAGTTCTTAGGCCCTTCTGAAGAGCCAGACAAGCCCTGGTCTCTTTGGTCCCTCTATTTAAGATCGAGTAAGGCCTGTTCCTTCCTTGATTGAAGCTTGATCCTAAAAATAATGGATATGCGGGCACCTGGGTGGCTCAGTCGTTAAGCATCTGCCTTCAGCTCAGGTCATGATCCCTGGGTCCTGGGATCAAGTCCCACATCGGGCTCCCTGCTCAGCGGGAAGCCTGCTTCTGCCTCTCCCACTCCCCTTGCTTGTGTTCCCTCTCTTGCTGTCTCTCTCTGTTGAAAAATAAATAAAATCTTTAAAAAAAAAATAATAATAATGGATATGAACTTCTAGCTCTTTAAAGGACATAGTCAATCTTCCTAACAGTGTTACAATACTCTCAGTAAGACAATTGAAGTTGATTGCCAAAAGTAATCCATGTCACACATTTATTTGCATTGTCTTCAGTGGATCTGTTTTAGTTAGATTCTTTTATTTGGATGATACCTGAATAAACTTTGCATTCAGTGCCTAGAAAAAGAGAGCACTCTTGTAGATTTCTCAGGAAACTGGACAAGAACAGAAAATGTGTTTGGGCCCAAATAAAAATAAAAGGAAATGATGACTATTACAGTCAGCCCAGGACTGGAAGTTATTCAATCAAGATTCTAATTTTCACCCTTACTAGTCCTAGTACATCTCTAGCCACATACCTAGAAGCATCAAGGAATGGTCTGTAGGCCAAGCTGATCCATTCTTCTCTATTTGATGAATATTTCGGCTCCCGGGGTGTTTCTCTCATGGTGTCCAAATCCACTAAATAATGGCATTTACTGATGTCAATCTGCAATGGAGAAAGGCCAACCCTTCATTAGTAACTGCAAAGGTCTTTTCAGGATAAGGAACATCAATTACAATCCTAAAAATTCCCACAGGGTTTCAGAAACACAAACCTCCAAGTCCTTGGACAGTATTACCCGTGCTCTTTCCCTTCAGGTAAGAGTGCTGGGTTCTGGGGAATTATTCAGGCTCCTGGTTGCAGGGGTGATACATGCACCCACCTAGCCAAATATATATGTAAGCTTTGGGAGTTCTGACCCTAGTTTGGGTATTGAGTTCCTCTGGCCTCACAGACACTTCTGAAGCTAGCATCAGTCCACAACCTACTGAAAAAAACACTCTTCTTCTACTATCATTCCCTTCCAATCTACCACCTCTTATCTCAGAGATTAAAAGGCCATCACCTAAACACATGCTAATGTGTGAGAAAGCCCCATCTCTGCGGACAGAGCCATGTGAGGTCACCCTACACCTCAGAAGTGGTACAGCACTATCACGGATCATCATCTCCTTCAACAATTCAAGAGAACTGACAGAGACATGGGAACTGCCATTGCAGCAAAAGATCAGTAAAACTGAGATATCAGAACTGTGAGAGTGGAGAAGGTTACAAAAAATATATAGCAACTATTAGCAAAACTGTAGTCATCCAGTTGCTTACAACATGGATACATCACAGCACCATAGCTAATTATAAGAGAATATTAATACACTTCATTTAAACCTATATCAGTACTGTGCTTCTCACAAAATTGATTAATTCAATGGAACATGCTACAAAATCTGAAGGCTGCTACTGCTGTTAAACAGTTCCTTTCCTACTAAAAAAATTTATAGTCCTAACCAAAATCACAAGTATATTGGGCGCCTGGGTGGCTCAGTCGTTAAGCAACTGCCTTCGGCTCAGGTCATGGTCCCAGGGTCCTGGGATAGAGTCCCATATCGGGCTCTCTGCTCCGTGGGAAGCCTGCTTCTCCCTCTCCCACTCCCCCTTGCTTGTGTTCCCTCTCTCACTGTGTCTCTCTCTGTCAAATAAATAAATAAAATCTTTAAAAAAAAAAAAAAATCACAAGTATATGACAGAGCCAGATCTGGACCCAAGTCAGTGTGACTTCAAAAGTCATATCAAGACTGCCCCAAATGACTGAATCAGAGGGAAAGTGCTCTCAGGAGCTCAACTAAATGTTTTTTACAAATTAAAACCAATGAAGAGTCCTCTTAGAATGCCAGGTATCAGCCAAGATACAGGCCATTGGAAACATGAATAGATCTATAGCAAATCTCGTATTAATGGTAAAGGGTTGAAAGCTTTTCCCTTGGGATCAGGAATCAGTCAAGACTTATCACTACTCTGTTCAACACTGTACTAGAGATTCCAGTCACCAGGGTAAGGTATACCAGAGAAAGAAATGAGAGAAGAAATGGAAAGAGATAATAAAACTCATTCATCACAATGATATGATTGGTATATATAAAATCTGGTTGCCTAATAAATTCTTGGAATTCAGAGAGTTTATCAAACTTTAGATTTATAGGATGTAAAAATCAATGTCATATATTCCTATAGAACAATAGACAATACAGAAAATGTTTTTAAATTATGTATTTTCAAATTATATTATAAAAATATAATTCATGAGAATTTGAAAATGTATGCCTTGGAATAAATCTAGCAAAAATATGGGAAAGTCCCTATAAAAAATTATGGAATTTTATTGACAAATGTCTGTCAACTGATCAATTTATAATGTGGTATAGTCATATAATTAAAATGTGGTAAATACATGCAATGAAATACTATTCAATCTTAAAAAGAATACATTGCATAACATGGATGAACCTTGAAAACATGATGCCAAGTGAAAGAAGCCAGCCACAAAAGACCACATGTGGTGTGACTCCATTTACATGAAATGTCCAGAACAGAGAAATCCATTGAGACAGAAAGCAGATTAGTGGTTGCTAAGGACTGGGGAAGTGACTGCTTAATGGGTATGGGGTTTTCCTGGGGTGAGGGGTGGGGGAGGATGAAAATGTTCTGAAATTAGATGGTGGTTATGGCCTCACAACAGTATGAATGTACTAAACACCACTGAATAGTGCACTTTAAAATCATTGCTTACCCTAAGATCCAGCAACTACATTTCTAGGTATGTACCCAAAAGAATTGAAAGCAGGGACTCAAAACAGATATTTATATCCCAATGTTCACAGCGGCATTATTCACAATAGACAAAAGGTAAAAATAACCCCAAAGTCCATCATGGAAGAATGGATTAAAAAACTATCTAATGAGTACCAACTTTCAGTCTGAGATTATTAAAAAGGTCTAGAGATAGAGTGGAGGTGATTATATAACACTGGGAATATGTTTAATGCCACTGAATTGTATCCTCAAAATGGTTAAAGTGGTAAATTTTATCACAATAAAAATTTGTTGAAATGATGAATTTTAATCTCAAAAAAATTTTTGACAATATAGTATTAAATGGAGAGATAAACCTTATTCCTAATCAATCACTGTTATAAAGATGTAAAGCCTAAATAAGTTGATCAATATAGTAAATGCAATCTCAAAAATCCCATCAGATTTTTTTGATGAAACTTGATAAACTAATTCCAAAATGTATATGGAAATGTACAAGGACAAGGACAGCCAAAGTACCATTAGGAAAGAAAAGCAAGGTGGTGGGCTTACTTGCTATAAATTTAGAGTAATTAAGACAAGAGGTGTTTAGTGCAGAAATAGACTGAGAGACTAATGAAGGGAATAGAACCTAGAATGGATGCAGGCAACATGGACGCTGATTTATGACAGAGTGACACCTCAGGTCAGTGGGGAAAGGATGGGCTCTTCACTGACTGGTGCTGAAACAACTGGGTATCCACTGAGGGTAAAATTAGACCTCAACCTCACTCCACTCACAAAAACCAACTTCAGATGGATTACAGAACTAAATGAAAAAGGCAAAATTACAAAGCTCTTGGAAGATAACATTGGAGAAGATCTTCAAGATCTTACAGAAGTCTTTTTAGACAAGACACAAAAAGTATTAACTACAAAAAAAAAGGATAAATTTGACTACATTAAAATATCTATTCATCGAAGACACCCTTATGAGAGCAAAGAGACGAGCCACAGAATGGCAGAAGAAATATGTAACACATTTAACCATCAAGGATTCATATCTAGAATATATAAATAACACCTTCTAGTCAGCAAGAAAAAGACAGACCACCCAATAGAAAAATGGGCAAATGACTTTAACAGGTACTTCATAAGAAGAAATCTAAATGGCCAAAAACAAATGAACAAGTGTTCAACCTCATTAGTAATCAAGGAAATGCAAACAAAATCACAATGAAAACTTACAATACCAAGTGTTGGCCAGAATGTAGAGCAACTCTATTTATTGCTGAGAGGAGATTTGATTGGTACAAGATTTTTAGAAAATTATTTCACACAATCTACAAAAATTGAACATATAACATTTGCTATGATCCAACATTTGTACCCCCAGGTTTTAGACTGAACCATATGAAATAATTAATATTTCACTATTTAATCCACAAGATTGGTAATTTCACTGTGGTGCAAGCTAATATATATCCAACAGAAATACACGCGCCAAAAGACAATCCAAGAATGTTCAATGCTTTATTTGCAGTTGGCCCAGACTGGAAACAAGCAAACATCCATCAACGGTAAAATAATACACTGTGGTATAGTCATTCACACAAGGATATACTATACAGTAACAAAAGAGAACAAACTACGGCTATATGCAACAACATATGCGATTATTACTAACAAAGTGTTGAGGGAAAAGATCAAGACCCGCCCCCAAAAAATACAGTATGATTCCATGTATACGAAAGTTCTAAAACAGTCAAAACTAATTTAAATCGTTTAGGAATGCATATAAAAGCGGTAAATCTAAAGAGAAAAGCAGGTAAATTATTACCATAAAAAGTCAGTTGAGTTCCCCTGAAGGGGGGAGTAGGTAGTGACCAAAAGGAGCTGCTGCGGGAGTTCTGGTTGGGAGCAATGCTCTAGTATTTGACCTTGGTGATGCTTACACAGGTACCTGGCTCTAATATTGTTGATTACTGTACACTTGTGTTTTGTGCACATTTAAGCTTATGGGTTATACACAACTGAAGGTTTAAAAAAAGTACCTTTAAGAACAACTTGTTCATTTCTAGCCTGCAGTAAACTCTGTCCTTCCCCCCACCTCTAACTCACAGTACTGTTCCCATTCTCTCCTAGCATTATTTATATGTAAAAGAGTCTCACATCTGTCTCTACATATGGGCTATTCCTCCAGGGGAGAGAAGGCACACTGGGAATTGACGTCAGACCCAATTCCATTCCACATAACTCCAAAAATGATTCTTCGCATAAACACTTCAGGAAGCAGACTTTCTGGTCTCAACACCCACTCTGTAGCTCCCAAGGATTTTAAAAACATGAAACAAGTTTTTAAAAGCTTTGCAAGCACCATGCCTCTGTAGTCAAATAGAAGCAGCCAGGGGCAGTGGAAAACAGTAAGGAGGTTCCTCAAAAACTCCCACGGTCTCATGCCAAGACCTCCTTCGGTTAGGTGGCCTCCATATGACATTTCAATACTTGACCTCTGCCTGGCCTTTTGTGGCCAGGCATACTACAGGTCTGATTATCTAGATTTGGTTCTGGATACACAGTCTCCCAAAAATCTGGGTAGGAACTAATACCCAACTAAACCAGTTAGCTTTTGGCTCCATTCATCACACTATCCATATGCAAATTCCATTTAATGTTTTTAGAAAGATACCATAGCAAAATCATATTAATTGAGTTAACAGTCCATTAAAAAATATGTAACCTCTTCATCCTTTTTGGGAAGCAGGTGCTGAATTTTTTTTTTTTCCAGGAAGCAGTTAATGAACAACTAAAACACCCAAGGACAAAGGCACCCAGCAGAAAATGGTTAGGTATGACCAAGGGCAGGTTCTTTTTTTTTTTTTTTTTCTTTTTTTGGTTAAGATTTTACTTATTTATTTGAGAGAGAGAGCATGCACAAGCTGGGAGGAGAGGCAGGAGAGTGAGAAACAGACTCCCGTTGAGCAGGGAGCCCAAAGCAGGGCTCAATCCCAGGACCCTGGGATCATGACCTGAGCTGAAGGCAGACACTTAACCGACTGAGCCACCCAGGCACCCCAAGGGCAGGTTCTTTTTTTAGAGAAGAAATAAGATATTTAGAGAAAAGGAGCCCCAACAATCAACAAAATAAAAAGGCAACTTATGGAATGGAAAAAAAAATACTTGCAAACCATGTAACTGACAAGGAGTTAACACTCAAAACATACTAGGAACTCATACAACTCAACAGCAAAAAACCAAATTATCTGATTTTAAATGGACCAAAGACCTGAATAGACACTTTTCCAAAGAAGATATATGAATGGCCAACAGGTACATGAAAAGGTGCTCAATATCACCAATCATTAGGGAAATGCAAATCAAAACCATAATGAGATACCACCCCACCTCACATCTGTTATAATGGCTATTATCAAAAAGACAAGCGATAAGTATTGGCCAGGATGTGGAGAAAAAAGAATCCTTGTGTACTGTTAGTGGGAATGTAAATTGGTACAGCCATTATGGAAAACAGTAAGGAGGTTCCTCAAAAACTTAAAAAGAGAATTACCATATGATCCAGCAATCCCACTTCTGAGTATATATCTGAAGGAAATGATGTCACTATCTTGAAGAGACATCTACACTCCCATGTTCATCACAGCATTATTGACAATAGCTAAGACATGGAAACAACCTAAGTGTCCGTCAATGGATGAAATGCGATATGTATGTAACACACGCACATGCACGTGCATGCACACACACACACACACACGGATACTATTCAGCCATAAAAAGAAGGAAACCCTGTGTGTGACAACATGGATTAATCTTGAGGGCATTATGCTAAGCGAAGGAAGTTCAACAGAGAAAGACAAATAGTATATGATCTCTCTTAATGTGGAATCTAAAAAAGTTGAACTCACAGAAACAGATGTAATGGTGGTTACCAGGGGCTGGGGGAAGTGGAGAGAGGTTAAAGGGTACAAATTTCAGTTACAGGATGACTAAGTTCAGAGGACCTCAAGTACAGCATAATAACATCATTAACAATATGGTGTTGTAGGGGCACCTGGGTGGCTCAGTCGCTTAAGCGTCCAACTCTTGATTTCGGCTCAGGCTTGTGAGATTGAGCCCTGTGTTGGGCTCCGCACTCAGCAGGGAGTCTGCTTGAGATTTTCTCCCTCTCCCCCCACCCCACCAGGCTCACTCTCTCTCTAAAAAAAAAAAAGAAAAAGAAAAAAGAAAAAAAAAACCAATACAGTGTTGTACATTTGAAACCTAAGAGAGATCTTAAATGTTCTCAACATTAAAAAAAAAAAAAGGGTAACTTCTTGTTATGTGAGGTGACAGATGTGTTAACTCACCCAACGGTGGTAATCACTGTATAATATACACTTTCATCAAATCACCATGTTGTATACCTTAAACTTACACAATGTTGTGTGTCAATTTTATCTTGGTAAAGCTAGAAAAAAAATTTATTTAAACAATTAGAAGAGGAACTCTTCTGTCAGAGGCCTAGATTCAGGTCTGGGCTCCACCACAAACTAGATGGGTGACCCATACTGATTTATGTTTTTTATACTTCAATTTCTTCTGTATAATAAGAATAATACCATTTACCTCAGAGAGTTATAATGAGGATTAAATGAGAGGATTCATTTGAATAAAACCTGTAAACTATAAAGGACTACACAAATCGCTGTAACATTAGAAGGAATCCTTGACTAAGTCCATGAAATGTGAGAACTTGACTGACAGGAAAGAACCCTGAAGCATTAGGGCCCATTGAAATGAATTGTTCTTGTTTTCAATTGAGATCAGTGTTTACTGTCAATTCAAGCTATGCCCAACATGTAGGACAAGAGGGTTACAATATTAACTACTCACAGTTCTCCATCAGCAATGAATTAGCAGCATCCACTAAATGACACTAAAATGAATCTTCTGGGCATCATTAAAGCCTTTATTAAGTACCTATTTGGTGAATTCTAAACTAGAGTATACAAAATTCTTGTGGACAGTCCCCATTACTAAACTTATAATTGAGGTCAGGAAATGACATTAGCACATATAAAATACAAAGAGTAAGTATTATAAGAACAATCAGTTCAGAGAGGAAGAAATCACTGGGGGCTGCTGTGGTTGAAAAAATTTCCTGGAGATGGTGGCAAAAGAAAGAACAGAGTAAAAAGGCAGAAATGAGCATGGTTTAAGGGGAAACAGGAGAAATATCTGCTTGTCCCAAGAGGTGTGTGCTGAGAAAAGTGAAGAGAGAATCTGAGGGCTGATAACAGAGAACCCAAATTAAGAGAATCTGGATTCTGTGTATCAGGAATCTACTCTAGGGGGCGCCTGGGTGGCTCAGTTGGTGGGCGACTGCCTTTGGCTCAGGTAGTGATCCTCGAGTCCAGGGATCCAGTCTTGGGATCGAGTCCTGCATCCAGCTCCCTGCTCAGCAGGGAGTCTGCTTCTCCCTCTGACGCTTCCCCCTCTCATGTGCTCTCTCTCTCATTCTTTCTTTCTCAAATAATCTCAAAAAAAAAAAAAAAAAAGGAATCTACTCTAGGCTTTTCAGCCAAAAAGTGGGTCTCAGAAAAAGAGAGACGCATGCTGGCTCTGCGGGTTGGGGGGGCGGGGCACATGGTAGTACTGGAGGGAAAGCCAGGAAACAAGCACTCCCCTCACTAAGGAATGTCCAGCTGTGTGTGAAGGCACCTGAAGTTCTGTGCAGGGGGAAAGAGGAAAGAAAGGGTAAGTCTCAGGCCTATTTCAGAGGAAATCAGTGATACCACGGCTTCTAACCCAGTGAACGGGAGAAAAGAGGGGGCCGCAAATGAAGAATCAGTTTGGGTGAGATTGAGAAAAGATGCTATCTTGCATTTTACACCAAGGAACTGAAAGAAGGTCCCCATGATTGGGACACCAAGATTTAATGGCTGTTTTCTATTCCTACTGCCTGCAAACACTTCCTACTCCCACGTCATAAATCCCCCATTGTCTTTCAGATCCCAGACAAAAATTATTTCCTTAGGACAGGTCCCCAAATTGTGTGCTCTCATAGCAACCACTGCTTCTCCATTAAAACACTCCACAATTCGGGGCGCCTGGGTGACTCAGTCGGTTGGGCAACTGACTCTTGATTTCAGCTCAGGTCATGATCTTGGGGTCATGGGATTGAGCCCTGAGTTGGGCTCTGTGTTCAGCGGGGAGTCTCCTAGGGATCCTCTCCCTCTCCCTCTGCTCCTCCCCCACTTGCACCCTCTCTCTCTCTCTAAAATAAAATCTGGAGGAAAAAACCACTCCATAATTATAATCTGTGAATTAATTAGGAAGTTAGTAAATGTTCTGGAAGCTGGAGCTGTGTCTACCTCATTCCTTCAGCATTCCAGAACCAAGCCCAGTACAAAGTGCACAGGAGGTGCCAAGACATACTGAACGAATGTGCACAAGAGTACATGAAAAAAGTTGAAACTAAGAGGAGGGAGAAAAAGGTGAAAGGGTAGGAAAGAGGACAGAAGAGAGGAGCAGAAGTGTGGGAGGACGCCTACCGTACTGAGCCCGAGGAGGACGTGAAGAAGCAAGGGATGGAAAGTCATTAGAGAGGTTGTAGGAGAAGAATCAAAGGAGTACAGTTTTGAAACTCAGGGAGAGTGCATTTCAAAAGCCACAGAAAGGCTGTAAGGAGACTTCAAGACAGAGAAAAGTTAACAACAGGGGTGAGTTCCCCAGTTGTACCCAAGAACACACTCATCACAGTGTAGAATGCCTGTGTGGGGACAAGGAAAGAACTCACAGCCCAGCTTCCTTTTCTCAGTGACCTTCCCCGCTGTCTATCCCACTGCCTGAGCCAAGCCCCACAAGTCCTAAGACAGGAAGGATGTGAACTTGCATTCAGGCATCTATCAGCTAGAAATGACAATGACGCACATAGCTTTAAAAATAGAGATCTCTGGCAAGGGCCAATGTGCAGTTCAGGAACATCACAGAGAAACCATCTCCATGGTTAAGAGATCTCATTTCTCAAATGTCACTGAAAATTCTCTGGTAAACAAATGCAGTAAAGAATCCTCTAAGACTTTAAGGGGATAATGTGAAAGATACATCAAAATCAATTTGTCCTGTAACCTCCAAGTCAAGTGGGAGGACTGAAGTTGAGAAAACTGTTCACTTTGCCCATAACTAAGTAAAGTCTGCTCATAAACTGAGGCTATCAAACAGCAACAATGGCTGACATATGTTATGATTTTAATGTTTCTAAGCAGTATGCAGGATGTCTTTCTTTCCAAAAAATGTAATAAATTTTGATTACATTTTCTCATATCCCCCTGTAAGCAACTAGTGAGGCCCAGGACTTCTAGGTTGAGCCTCCTAAGCTCTGTGGAGGCAGAAAGTGAGTCAGGCTTGACCAGCACGGTGCCCCCGGTGCCTGTCCAGTACCTGGCACTCAACAGGCAGTCCAAAAGTAAGTGTCGAAGGGAAGAATGAACACCAACTGCACCAGAAGGCTGGACAACTGCAAACACCAAGTGTTAATAAAAACTAAGACTAGCTGTCTTTAAGTGCCAAGAATTTTTTTCTCTTAGCTTCTAGCCCCAGGAGGGCAATCTATTTCCTCTAAAATGTCATACAACGAAGATTAAATCACATTGTAATAAATCTACTATAAAATCTCTAATTAGCAAAATGAGTTCAAGCTCCAGTAAACTATTAATTTTGAGCAAGGCTAGACAATTCACCATAACATATTTGACTTATTTGGTTATTTTATGGAATGAAAAATTAAAGTATGGAAGTTGCCTAGAGAAATCAAGTTCAATAATTATTCCTGGATCCCACTACTGTGATGAGAATGCACAACGCCCTCCAGGTCTGTGAGCGTACTCCTGCTCCTGGGAATGGAGTACAGAACCCAACAAGCACAAAAAAACAACAACAACAAAAAATCACATTTAAAAGCAAAGCAGGGGCGCCTGGGTGGCTCAGCCGTTAAGCATGGCCTTCAGCTCAGGTCATGGTCCCAGGGTCCTGGGATGGAGCCCCGCATCGGGCTCCCTGCTCCACAGGAAGCCTGCTTCCCCCCTCCCACTCCTCCTGCTTGTGTTCCCTCTCTCGCTGTGTCTCTGCAAATAAATAAAAAAAATCTTAAAAAAAAAAGCAAACCAAATCCAAATGGATATTCCTTGTTTTTCAACTCACAGACAAGATGTTGGAATTAAGTTCAGTTCTGCAAGCTTGCGTATAAAGAATTTCTGAGAATCTATCCTTTAACTCCATTTTAGCCACAATTTTTTATTATTAAACACAATTATAAACAGAAATCCTATTGTGTCTGTGTGTGTGTGTATCCTACTATATTTGAACGTACATTGTATCAGCAAGCAGCCATAGTGTTTGAAACAGCAAACTCTCCTAAATGACACCAGCAGAAAAGCAGAATAATGCTCTGAACATCCTGCCCCCAGCCAAGCACTCTTCTTAAGTCGATCTAGTATTACCTTTTGCGTCAAAAAAATGGGACCCCAAATACTCCGTCTCTACCTCTAACTCTAGCTCTATCGCTTAGAGAAGTCACTTAACTCAGTCTCAGAGGTTTTACCAGGTCTCCAAAGGATTTGGACTGAAACCATGGAAATCTCTCTCAATGCTAAGGAAAGATCATTGCAGAGAAAATAATTTCATCACACGTGTAAACACACTGCACAATGCTGATTCTACTCTTCTCAAAACTACTGCTGCTCATCATTAGAAACATTTTCATACCGAAAGACATCCCTGCACTGGAGGTAACAAATACACAGGATCTGCTTTTTACATTGTCAAGATTTGGGCAATCAGAAAGTCAGTCTTACTTCTCACACTGAGCATAACTGAAGATACATATTTGTCAGGAATGGCAAAGGCAAAGTAAGATCATTCGGTTCTCTGAATTTGCTGATGTCAAGGAGCTATTTCAAGCCAAGATATTATCGTTGTTCTGACATTGTTAAATATGGAAAGGGTTAGGGAAATTCTGTGGGCCTGCATACTTGAAAAATGTTCAATTTTTAGAGGGCTTCTTTTATTCTAAGTGCTTTGTCAATATAAAACATGTGATTTGTTAATAGGTCGCATGTCTTACCTAAGTGCCTAGAGTTACCACACAGATCCTCCCTGAAGGTAATGACGGCACATACAGAAAACTCAGGACAGTTGTTTTTCTTCTCACAGCTCATGTTAGACGCACTAATCAACTGCGGCCCTCTCGCACGGAGCCTAGACACAATGTCCTCAGCTTTTTAAACCGGGGCTCCAGTAAGCCACTACCAATTGATCCAAAGAGTCAAATGAAGGGAAATCATTTGCCTTCTTTATTCAATCAGTACATGGGGGTGAATACCCAGGATGGTGGTAATGCTGGTCAGTGAAGCCCAACCCACATAACACGTAGTTCTCAACAATGTATCTCCAGAGAAACAAACCTGTTCTTTTATACAATATCCATTATTTAGAAAACTAAGAAATCAGTGGAAATTGCTTATTTCTTTTTTACAACAAATTCAAGGTTTCTTTTATAAATTTGACTTTTAAAATATCAGCTTACATAAAACATTTTAAGAATACATCTATAATAAAGAATAAAATTGTAACACTGTATGTTAACTATACTGGAAATAAAATAAAAAGAATGAAATCACTGGTGTTTATGACTAAAGTCACTATCACTACCATCATTAAGGGAAGTCTATTAACACAGCAAAAGGAACAAAGTCCATGATACTGTCATAGCATCATATGGGGACAGATGGCAGCTCCACTTGTGGTAAGCCCAGTATAATGTATAATGAACTTGTCAATTCACTCTGTTGTACACCTGAAACTAATATAACATTGTGTGCCAACTATACTAAAAAAAATTTTTTAATTAGAATGCACTGGAAGAGAATAGAAAGTATAAGAATGCATTTCACTTAGTAAAAAGTATTATTTGTGACACTTTCACCCCCACTGTGTGTGTGTGTGTGTGTGTGTACACGTGTGCACACATTCATGCTGAGCTGATATAGAAGGTATTTCTCATTCTGTATTGGAGATAAAGAAATTTGAAAGCTACCCTTAAAAAAAAAAAAAAGCCTATTAAATACCAAATTAGGAAACAAAAGAAAAATAAATCACACATTTTACAGAGAATTTCTACTTACAGTTAAGTTGAGCCATGTATACAAAAAGTCATATACCATTTTTGTATATTTTCATTTTTTCTTTAAAATTTATATTGTTGAGATGCCTGGGTGGCTCAGTCGGTTAAGCATCTGCCTTCAGCTCAGGTCATGATCCCAGGGTCCTGGGATGGAGACCCACATCAGGCTCCCTGCTTAGCAGGGAGTCTCCTCCCTCTGCCTGCCGCTCCCCCTGCTTGTGCTCTCTCTCCCTCCCTCCCTCCCTCTCTCTGACAAATAAAATCTTTAAAAAAATAAAGCTTATATTTCATAATTTTGAAAAGAACCAGAGGAAGACAAACATACAAATACCTGCACTTTAGGAGCTTACTACTTGAGATGGACAATACCAAATAAACAAACTTTAAATGGCAGCCAGCCAACAGAATAAAGCAATTATGCCAAAGTATAAATAAAAAGGAAGAGGAAATTAATTTTAGTCATCCGGAGTTGGCAAAACATGCTCACAAAATCTTCTGCTATTATAATTCTCTGTTTAATCAGCCAATTGACATTATTATCAGTTCCTGGAATGTATTTCATGACCCAAGAAGAGAGAATGATTTTATGGACTCAAACTTTCCACAGTCATTTTCATCACCCTTTAAAAGGGTGTTACTTCAATAGATGAAACTCTACCCAGCCTAATATTTGCATCAACCTATAAAATTATAGTACTAGTTCCCTACTTGAAATGTTGGGAAAAGGTAGGTAGGGGAAAAAGACTGGGGCCCATGACCAATTTTCTGGAGATTCTTATGTTGGGTTTTAATGGGTGACTTTGCTAGCTTATTTGAAATTCTGTGAATTTTCAAAATACTCTCATATTGAAGTGTTAAGAGCAAAATATATTGAGGAGAAGAAGTCATCTATGTACTATTTCTTTTACTAACATATATAATTGGGTTGATTGTAGGTGTTAAGAGTAAATGGATTTTGGGGCACCTGGGCAGCTCAGTCAGTTGAGTGTCTGCCTTTGGCTCAGGTCATGATCTCAGGGTCATGGGATAGAGCCCTGTGTCTGGCTCAGCAGGAAGTCTGCTTCTCACTCCCCTTCTGCTCCTCATCCCCGGCTTGTGCTCTCTCAAATAAATAAAATCTTAAAAAAAAAAAGAAAAGGTAAATGGATTTTTTTAAAAGTCAATGTTTTAAAGGTAAATAGATAGTGCATAACTATTTGGGCAATTGGGCAAGGTAAATGGCCATGGGGAAATTGTGTCACAACAACAAAAAGAAGTCTCAGTAGCTCTCCTTTGCTCAAAATCTGCAAGAAACTCCCACAGAAAACAAGCTCTGTAGCCTGGAAAGTGGCTTGGTAGACTCGTCGGAAGAGTAGTGGAAAAGAGCATTACGGGAACAGCAAACTACCTTTGTGAAGACTCACAGGCATAAGCAGCCAGGCACAGAGGCTATGTGACAGGAGCCAGGGTATGGCTCCCAGGCTCTGAACTAGAGCCATCCTATAAATGACCCTGACTGGAGACTTGAGAAGTGTCCATGTGAAAACAGACCTAACACAGGTAAAAGAAAAGAATTCCATCTTCCTAGAATATATCAAATTGATAGGGAACCAGCGAAGACATGAGTCTGCCAAGCAGTGAGCCCTGCCAATTCACATTAGAAACAAAGGACAGAAGAAGGCGAGGCTGGATGTCAAGTGACTCCGAGATCACAGGTGGGATACTCAAAGTCTTTGAAGCAAAGAGATATTTTCCATTTCTTGTCAAGTTAAAAGTTGGCACTTGAGAAGCAAAAGATAAAGGGCAGCACACAGCAGAATATAAGCAATGGAGTCAAATCATAAGACTGTTGAAAAAAATTTTTTTAAATCATAAGACTTTTTCTGGATTACAGCTTATAGACCAATGAGCTCCTGACAAGGGTCAGAACGCAGCTCACCAAGACCAGAGTGAATGTGCTTCTTAGAAAAACTTCCAACTAAATTAAGAGATTTTTAAGCTGAAATCTGAAAGGGGAGTGAAAAAAAATCCAGATAAAAATCATAAAATCAGACACTCTAGTCCAAAAGATTTAATATTTTAAAAAACTACACAGAAGGAATAAATAAATAATTTTCAGGAAAAACAAAGAAGAGGCTTAGAAATAAAAACCTATGGTCTCAAATATCAATAAAGCATTTAATCCAGGGCGCCTGGGTGGCTCAGTTGGTTAAGCGACTGCCTTCGGCTCAGGTCATGATCCTGGAGTCCTGGGATCGAGTCCCGCATCGGGCTCCCTGCTCAGCAGGGGGTCTGCTTCTCCCTCTGACCCTCTTCCCTCTCGTGCTCTCTGTCTCTCATTCTCTCTCTCTCAAATAAATAAAATCTTTAAAAAAAAAACAAAAAACAGCATTTAATCCAGGTTAAAAGAAGATGGCAAATAAAAAGCAAGAGCAGGTACTTTCCTGTATTCCTTCTGCTAAGTCCAGCTAAAAGCCCTGACCCTATGTATGAAACAAACCTAAGACAACTCCAAAGGGCAGAGAAAAGAAGGCAGGCCAGCTAGCAACCTCAGGACGGCAGGAACAATACTTTTATACAATAGCCACTCTACTCTAGCAGCAATAATTAATTTTATGTGTCAACTTAGCTAGGCCACAGTACCCAGATATTTGGTCAAACACCAGACTAGATGCTGCTGTGAAGGCATTTTTTAGAGTAGATTAACATTTAAATCAGCAGACTCTGAGTAAAGCAATTACCCTTCATAATGTGGGTAGGCCTTATCCAATCAGTTGAAAACCTTAAGAGCAAAAGAGTGAGGTCCCCTCAAGGAAGAGAGAATTCTGCCTCCAGACTGCCTTCGGACTCAAGCTACAACATCGATTCTTCCCTGGGTCCTCAGCCTGCCAACCTACCTTGCAGATTTCAGACTTACCGGCCCCCACAATTGTGTCAGTCAATTTCTTAAATGAAATCACACACACACACACACACACACTATTGGTCTGTTTCTCTGGAGAACCCTAAAACACTAGCCAAACACCACCCAAAAGAGTGTCATCCCATCTCTATCTCTGACAATAAATCTCCAGTGGAGATTTGGCAAATAATCTTCAGGCTGCAAAGAAGGGCCCCCCCCCCTCCTCCTGGCTGTATGGGATCAGAGAAGACTGAGTAGTAGGGAACCAGGACTTAAAACCCTGCTGGGTAGTAATGAGTCTCTTCTCTCCACCACCTACCCTGTGGCATCAGAGGAAACAACACAGGAGCCTAGACTTCCACGCTACCTAACGGTCTCAAGGCAGCCCTGCTCCACATGCTGAGGTGGGGTCAGAGAAGGCCTAGAAGAGTCAGGACTTTCACTACTGTCCAACGGTAACACCCCCCATGGTGTCAGTGGAGGCCACATGGGGAACAGGAACGAGGTGCCCCTGCCCTCAGTCAAGGTGATATCAGTAGAGGTCTAGTAGTGACCCTGAACCTCCCAATGCCACACAGCAGTAACACCCACCCCTACCTACCCCCAGGTATCCATGGAGACCAAGAAGGGAACCTGGACTTCTAACTCCATCTGGCAGTGACAAGGCAAACTCCTTTTCCTCCACCAGTGTTAGGTCAGAGGAGGTCAGCTAAAACAGAAGACTTAAAGAAGATCCAGTGTCTCAGAATACCCAAAATGTCCTGGTTTCAACGAAAACTCACTCATCACAGAAACAAACAGGAAGATCTCAACTCACATGACAAATGACAACAGATGCCAACACAGAGATAATAAAGTTATCAGAATTATCTAACAAAGATCCAAAAGCAGCCATGATAAAAATGCTTCTATCAGCAATTACAAACATGCTTGAAACAAAACAAAGTCTCAGCAAAGAAACAGAAGAAGAACCAAATGGATATCAGAGAGGAAAAGGACAAAAACTGAAATAAACAGCTCAGCAGATGTGCTCAACAGCAGAGTGGAGGAATCAGAGGAAAGAATCAGTGAACTGGAAAAGAGTAATAAAATTACACAGTCTGGATAACAGAAAGAAAAAGGACAGGAAAATAAAGAGCTCCAGGGACCTGTGGAACTCTCACAAAAGCTCTCTAACCTTCATGTTGCCGAGTCCCAGAAGGAGAGGAGAAAGAGGGCAGGGCTGAAAGAGTACAAGAAGCAAAATTGGCTGAAAGCTCCCCAAATCTGGCAAGACACTTAAAAATTATGGAATCAAGAAGCTGACTGAATCCCAAACAGGATAAACTCAAAGAAATTCATTCTATGACACATAATCCAACTTCTGAAAAATAAAGACAAAGAAAAAATCTTGAAAGCAGCCAGAGAAAAAACGACACCTTGCCTATAGAGGAAAAACAAGTAGAAGGACAGCAGATTTCTCGTAAGAAACCATGGAGGCCAGAGAAAAGGACACAATATTGTTGAAGTAGTGAAAAAACAGAACTGTCAACCCACAATGCCATATCCAGAGGAAAAACATTCTTTACCCTGAAAGGATGGCACAAATTCTAAAGTAGAAAGTTAATAATAAAAGAAGGAACAGTGGAACATTAGGAAGAAAAGATAACAGAAGAATAAGTATATGGATAAAAACAATAAATTTTCTTTCTCGAGTTTTCTAAATTATCATTTAAAGGTTGAGGCAAAGATTTTTTAACACTTTCTGATGTGGTTCTCAATAACAAGAGAAATATTTAAGACAATTATATTATAAACAGAGGAGGATAAAGGGACCTAAAGAGAGGTAAGATTTCTAACACCTCACTTGAACAGGTACAGCCAATCTAGAAAATCATTTGGCAGTTTCTGAAAAACTGAAACATTTATCTACCATATGATCCAGCAATCACATTCCTGGGCATTTATCCCAGAGAAATGAACATGTGTATCCACAGAAAAACCTGTACACAAAGATTCACAATGACTCTGTCAGAGCCAAAAACTGGCAACGACCAAAATGCCTTGTAACAGGTGAACAAACTGTACTACGTCTATACCATGGAACACAACTCAGAAACTAAAATGAACAAACTGATACACACAACTTGGATGGATCTCAAGGGCATTATATGCAGAGGGAAAAAGGCAATCTTAAAGGTTACACACTATATGATTCTATTTATATAAAATTCTCAAGATAGCAAAATTATAGAGATGGAGGACAAAGTAACAACTGCCAGGGGTCAGGGATGGTGAAGGTGGCATGAAACTACAGGAGTGGTAGAAAGAAGACTTCTGTGCAGGTGGAATAGTTCTGTACCTTGGTCCCAGCAGTGGATACCTGAATCTATATACAGGTAACATTTTGGCACGGAATCATACTAATGTCAATTTCCTGGTTTGGGAATTATACTCCAGTTATGGTGGGGAAACTGGATGAAGTGTACATGCACCCTTCTCTGTATGACCTTTGTAATTCCTGGGAATCTAAGTATTTAACAAAAAAGTTTATTAAATGAAAAAAAAAAGAAAGCAATAAAGAGCCTCGAGATTTGGTGGGATGGTATATGTGACTGGAACTGGTTAACCTGTGTCTGTAATAGAAGGGTGTATCTTTCTCAAAACAAACTCAAATAATATATAAGGCAAAAATTGGGGCGCCTGGGTGGCTCAGTTGGTTAAGCGACTGCCTTCGGCTCAGGTCATGATCCTGGAGTCCCTGGATCGAGTCCCGCATCGGGCTTCCTGCTCGGCAGGGAGTCTGCTTCGTCCTCTGACCCTATCCCCTCTCAGGTGTTCTCTCTCTCTCATTCTCTCTCTCTCAAATAAATAAATAAAATCTTTAAAAAAAAAAAAAAAAAAATATATAAGGCAAAAATAAACAAAACCTTCCTGAAAACCCTTCATCATGAGAGGAGAAATGGAAAGGACTGAACACAGAATGATGAGACTTGAAGAACAGAGATAACACTAATCAAAAAAAGGTATCAATACTGTTTTCTAAAAAACAAACTGCTAACCAGTCTTACAGTAAATGCTATGATATTAAGGCAGTAACATGAACGTTTTTCGTGGATTGGCATCTTGATAGGTAACACAAACCTATTTGTTCTGTTCCTTATTAAAGGCAGGCAGAGATAGCTATAGAAATCAGGGGTTCGGGGATTTTCTCCTTAAAACAAGAGGCAGCAGGAGAGTTAAGCGTTTCTTTCGGTCTGGGACCTGTTAATGAAGACTGACAAGGCTCGTCAGCTAATATCTATGCCGTGCTGGGCCCTGCCAGCGATACAACGATGGGAAGGACATGGTGCCTGTCCTCCAGAGCTTGTAACCTAGCACCCTAAGAGGACTATACCTAGATCTTGAGGAATAATAGTGCTTAAGTCCTAATTAGTCTAAATGTCTATTATTATCATCAGGGTTTGGTTAGGCCTCTCTTGAATTCAAGATGACTAAATGAAAGGCGATGTTAAGTATTTTAGTTTAAAACTTCTTTAAGATTTTATTTATTGGGGCGCCTGGGTGGCTCAGTCGTTAAGCGTCTGGGACTTAGGATCCCAAGACTGGGATCATGACCTGAGCCGAAGGCAGACGCTTAACGACTGAGCCACCCAGGAGCCCCAGTTTAAAACTTTTTAAATCATCCTCTGTGTATACGCCCTATGTTCAATATGGTGGAGGTTTCAAAGAGTAAGGACAAAGACATGAACCCTTGCCCTTAAATATATAATTTAGCAGAGAACACAGAACAAAGATTTGGTATCTATAGCCCCTATTAGGGCTCTTTTTAAAAAATGATGAAAGTACAAGGGCACCTGGGTGGCTCAGTTGGTTAAGCGTCTGCCTTTGGCTCAGATCATGATCCCAGGGTCCTGGGATCAAGCCCCGAGTCGGGCTCCCTGCTTGTTGGGAGCCTGCTTCTTCCTCTCCCTCTGCCTGCCGCTCCCCCTGCTTGTGTTCTCTCTCGCTCTCTCTCAAAATCTTTTTTAAAAAAATGATGAAAGTAGAGCATGACTTACTATAAAAATATTTTTTAAAGGAAATTTAGCTTTTTTTGTTAAAGACTTTGAGAGAGAGATAGCGAGCGAGATAATGAGCGAGATAGCGAGATAGCAAGCAAGAGAGAGAGATAGCAAGAGAGATAGCAAGACAGAGAGAGATAGCGAGAGATAGCGGGAAATAGCGGGAGATAGAGATAGAGAGAGCGAGAGAGAGAGAGAGAGAGAGAGAGAGAGAGAGAGAGAGAGAGAGAGAG